>NW_020859811.1:0-11891 GCF_000972845.2 Larimichthys crocea | reverse complement strand
GTATTTAGACTGGGGCAGCGTCCAGATTCTGGACAATTCCACATTCCATTCTTGGTGGACAGTTCCAATATGGAAGTGCAAATTTGGACACCTTCCAGATTCTCGCTCAACAGTGGTATTTACTTGGGGCAGCTTCCAGATTCTGGACAATTCCACATTCCATATTGTGGACAGTTCCAGTATGGAAGTGCAGAATTTGGAAGCCATCCACATTCTCGCTTACCATTTGGGGGTGAACTGGGGCAAGCTTCCAAATTCGGACAATTCACACTTCCATATTGTGGAAGGGTTCCAACTTGGAAGTGTTAGATTGGAAGCCTTCCACATTCTCGCTTACCATGGGGTTAGACTTGGGGCAGCTTCCAGATTCTGGACAATTCTACATTCCATATTGTGGAAGGGTTCCAACTTGGAAGTGTAGAATTTGGAACCCTTCCACATTCTTGCTTAACGGTGGTATTTAGACTTGGGATAGCTTCCAGATTCTGGACAATTCCACATTCCATATTGTGGACAGTTCCACTTGGAAGTGCAGATTTTGGAAGCCTTCACATTCTCACTTACCATGGGGTTAGACTTGGGGCAGCTTCCAGATTCTGGACAATTCCACATTCCATATTGTGGACAGTTCCAATATGGAAGTGCAGAATTTGGAACCTTCCATTCTTGCGCTAACGCTGGGTTTAGACTTGGGACAGCTTCCAGATTCTGGACAATTCCATAATCTGAACAATTCCACAATATGGACAGTTCAGCTTCCACATTCTCGCCAGTGGGGAGGCTTCCACATTCTCACTTACCATCGGACAGCTTCCAGATTCTGGACAATTCCACATTTCCATATTGTGGACAGTTCCAACTTGGAAGTGCAGAATTTGGAAGCCTTCCACATTCTCACTTACCATGGGGTTAGACTTTGGGCAGCTTCCAGATTCTGGACAATTCCACATTCCATATTGTGGACAGTTCCAATATGGAAGTGCAGAATTTGGAACCCTTCCATATTCTTGCTTAACGGTGGTATTTAGACTTGGGGCAGCTTCCAGATTCTGGACAATTCTACATTCCATATTGTGGAAGGGTTCCAACTTGGAAGTGTAGAATTTGGAACCCTTCCACATTCTGCTAACGGTGGTATTTAGACTTGGGGCAGCTTCCAGATTCTGGACAATTCCACATTCCATATTGTGGACAGTTCCAATATGGAAGTGCAGAATTTGGAACCCTTCCACATCTCGCTCAACGGGGTATTAGACTTGGGGCAGCTTCCGATTCTGGACATTCCACATTCCATATTGTGGACAGTTCAATTGAAGTGCAGAATTTGGAAGCCTTCCACATTCTCGACTTACCATGGGGTTAGACTTGGGCAGCTTCCAGATTCTGGACATTCCACATTCCATATGGGACAGTTCCACTTGGAAGTGCAGAATTTGGAAGCCTTCCACATTCCCGCTTACATGGGGTTAGACTTGGGGCAGACTTCCAAGATTCTGGACAATTCCATCCATTTGTGGACAGTTCCAACTTGGAAGTGCAGAATTTGAAGCCTTCCACATTCTCGCTTACCATGGGGTTAGACTTGGGGCAGCTTCCAGATTCTGGACAATTCCACATTCCATATTGTGGACAGTTCCAACTTGGAAGTGCAGAATTTGGAACCTTCACATTCTCGCTTACCATGGGGATAGACTTGGGCAGCTTCCAGATTCTGGACAATTCCACATTCCATATGTGGACAGTTCCAACTTGGAAGTGAGATTTGGAACCCTTCCAATTCTGCTAACGGTGGTATTTAAGACTTGGGGCAGCTTCCAGATTCTGGACAATTCCACATTCCATATTGTGGACAGTTCCAATCTGGAAGTGCAGAATTTGGAACCCTTCCACATTCTCGCTTACCATGGGGTTAGACTGGGGCAGCTTCCAGATTCTGGACAATTCCATAATCTGAACAATTCCACAATATGGACAGTTCAGCTTCCACATTCTCGCCAGTGGGGAGGCTTCCACATTCTCACTTACCATCGGACAGCTTCCAGATTCTGGACAATTCCACATTCCATATTGTGGACAGTTCCAACTGGAAGTGCAGAATTTGGAACCCTTCCACATTCTGCTTAACGGTGGTTTTAGACTTGGGGCAGCTTCCAGATTCTGGACAATTCCACTTCCATATTGTGGAGTTCCATTGGAAGTAGAATTTGGAACCCTTCCACATTCTGCTTACCATGGGTTTAGACTTGGGGCAGCTTCCAGATTCTGGACAATTCCACTTCCATATGTGGACAGTTCCATATGGAGTGCAGAATTTTGGAAGCCTTCCACATCTCGTCAACGGGGATTTAGACTTGGGCAGCTTCCAAGATTCTGGACATTCCACATTCCATATTGTGGACAGTTCCATATGGAAGTGCAGAATTTGGAACCCTTCCACATTCTCGCTTACCATGGGGTTAGACTTGGGACAGCTTCCAGATTCTGGACAATTCCATAATCTGACATTCCACAATATGGGCATTTCACTTCCACATTCTGCCAGTGGGGAGGCTTCCACTTCTAACTTACCATCGGACAGCTTCCGATTCGGAACATTCCACATTCCATATTGTGGACAGTTCCAACTTGGAAGTGCAGAATTTGGAACCCCACATTCTCCTTACCATGGGTTGTATAGACTTTGGGCAGCTTCCAGATTCGGACAATCCACATTCCATATGTGGACAGTTCCAATATGGAAGTGCAGAATTTGGAACCCTTCCAATTCTTCGCTTAACGGTGGATTTAGACTTGGGGCAGCTTCCAGATTTTGGACAATTCCACATTCCATAGTGGTGAAGTTCCAATTGGAAGTGTAGAAGTTGGAACCCTTCCACATTCTTGTTAATGGTGGTATTAGACTTGGGGGCAGCTTCCAGATTCTGGACAATTCCCACATTCCATATTGTGGACAGTTCCAATATGGAAGTGCAGAATTTGGAACCTTCCACATCTCGCTTACCATGGGGTTAGACTTGGGACAGCTTCCAGATTCGGACATTCCTAATCTGAACATTCCATATGGACATTCAGCTTCCACATTCTCCCAGGTGGGGGCTTCACTTCTCACTTACATGGACAGCTTCCAGATTCGGGACAATTCCAACTTTCCATATTGTGGACAGTTCCAACTTGAAGTGGCAGAATTTGGAAGCCTCCAATTTCACTTACCATGGGGTTAGACTTGGGGCAGCTTCCAGATTCTGGACAATTCCACATTCCATATTGTGGACAGTTCCAACTTGGAAGTGCAGAATTTGGAACCCTTCCACATTCTCGCTTACCATGGGGTTAGACTTGGGACAGCTTCCAGATTCTGGACAATTCCATAATCTGAACAATTCCAAATTGGACAGTTTCAGCTTCCACATTCTCGCATGGGAGCTTCACATCTCACTTACCAGGGGTTTAGACTTGGGACATGCTTCCAGATTCTGGACCAATTCCATAATCGAACAATTCCACAATATGGGGACAGTTCAGCTTCCACATTCTCTGCCATGGGGCTTCACATTTACTTGCGGCAGCTTCCAGATTCTGGACGATTCCACATTCCATATTGTGGACAGTTCCAACTTGGAAGTGCAGAATGTGGAAGCCTTCCACATTCTCACTTACCATGGGGTTAGACTTGGGGCAGCTTCCAGATTCTGGACAATTCCACATTCCATATTGTGGACAGTTCCAATATGGAAGTGCAGAATTTGGAACCCTTCCACATTGTCGCTTACCATGGGGTTAGACTTGGGGCAGCTTCCAGATTCTGGACGATTCCACATTCCATATTGTGGACAGTTCCAACTTGGAAGTGCAGAATTTGGAACCCGTCCACATTCTCGCTTACCATGGGGTTAGACTTGGGGCAGCTTCCAGATTCTGGACAATTCTACATTCCATATTATGGACAATTCCAAGTTGGAAGTGCAGAATTTTGAAGTTGGAAGCATAGACAGATTTTATATAGAGGAAAAGTTGGACATATGGGGACTTTTGACCACATTTTCCTGAACGAAAGTTGCACACAGGTCGGTTTTGGTGTCGATTGAACCATCTCTTCCTTCTCGCCCGAGCGAAGAGGGCACTGAAAGCACACTGGTGGGAAGTGGCTACCAAATTTTATTTTATGTTTTTCAGGGACCTTTTGAGGTTAGTCCAACTTCCCAATGTCGTAGAGGCTCAGGGTTGGCGTCATTGGAATGGGCATGGCTGACAATGGGGGGGTGGACAGCACCCCCTTGTGGATCGGACGCTTCTGGGCCCTTCAAGGGCCATGGGAGTGAAAACGAATGGTAAGTGTCTGAAATGTGGAATCTTCCATAAAGTGCCTATTGCATCCATGCGCCACCTGGTGTCGGTGAAAACGTGCCATCTGCACTTTTGTCGTCCGATCTGGACGAGCTTGGTGTCAAAAAAAAGAGCACGGCGAGCTGGATTTTTTGGTGTGACTTTGAGAATTTTTGGAGGTTCGAGGGCGGAGAAAACGGGGTGATTCCATGAAGTGCCTACGGCGGGAATTGGGCACTTTCGCAACATCGCATAGCGACGGGAGTGGTACCGTTGCGATCGCGGCGATGAGCTCTGTCGGATGAGCCGAAGTTGTTTTCCCCGGCGTCTCCTAATAAGGGTTAGGGTTAGGGTTAGGGTTAGGGTTAGGGTTAGGGTTGGGGTTGGGGTTGGTGCCAGAGATATGCTAAAGGGCAGGGCCTGTTGTCTCACTGTTGTATGTTTAGAGAAATCTTCCTGTGTTTACAGTTAGTTTGGTGAATGTTGGGATCGAGTCAGAGGTCGCCTCACTGACTTCTGTGTGAGGCAGAAGCCTGGCGAAGGTAAGGTTCATTCCCCCATCCGGAAAGGGCAGGGTTTCACAGTCCCGGGCAGGGGACAGAGGCCATCATCCCTGGCAAAGGAGGATCGGGAGGAGCCGGAGTCCAAGGGCCCCACTTAATTTGGATAAAAAATTCCAACCATAATATTAATCATATAGAATATATATAAAAAGAATTAACTAATTTAACTGCCTACGGGGACCAAATACTACAATTACACCGTTAGCAGAATGTGGGAAGGTCTTCCAAATTCTACACTTCAATTTGGAACCTTCCACAATATGGACTGTAGAATTGTCCAGAATCTGGAATGCCCCAAGTCTAAATGCCACCGTTGAGCGAAGACTGCGGATGGTTCCAAATCTGCCCTTCAGAAGGCACTGTCCACATTTGGAATGTGGAATGTCCAGAATCTGGAGCTGCCCCAGTCAAATACCACCATTGAGCGAGAATGTGCAGGGTTCCAACTTCTGCACTTTCCATACGGAACTGTCCACAATATGGAAGTGGAATTGTCCAGAATCTGGAAGCTGCCCCAAGTCTAACCCATGGTAAGTGATAATGTGGAAGGCTTCCACATTTGCCACTTCAAGTTGGAACTGTCCCCATATGGAAAAATGTGGAATTGTCCAGATCTGGAAAGTGGTCGATTGTAAGTGAGATGTGGGACAGGCCTCCCCACTGGCGATAATGTGGGAAGATGAACTGTCCATCTTGTGGAATTGTTCAGATTATGGAATTTCCGCATCTGGAAGCTGTTCCCAAGTCTAACCCCCAGGTAAGCGAGAATGTGGAAGGGTTCCAAATTCTGCACTTCCATTATTGGAACCTGTCCACAATATATGGAATGTGGAAAAAAACCAAACAATTGCCGAATCTGGAAGGTGCCCCACGTCTAAATAACACCGTTAAGCAAGAATGTGGAAGGGTTCCCAATTTACACTTCCAAGTTTGGAAACCCCTTTCCACAATTATGGAATGTAGCATTGCAGAATCTGGAAGCTTTTGCCCCAATCTAAATCCAACCGTACGCAAGAATATGGAAGGTTCCAAATCTGCCTTCCATATTGGAACTGGTCCACATAATGGAATGTCGGAATGTACAGAATCTGGAAAGCTGCCCAAGTCTAAACCCATGGTAAGTGAGAATGGGAAGGCTTCCACATTCTGCACTTCCAAGTTGGGAAATGTCCACCATAGGTATCAAATGTGGAATTGTCCTCAGAATTGGAAGCTGTCCGATTTGTAAGTGAGGAATGTGGAAGCCTCCCCACTGGCGAAATGTGGAAGCTGCACTGTCCATATTTGGAATTGTTCAGATTTATGGAATTGGTCCAGAATCTGGCAAAGCTGTTCCCAAGTCAAACCCATTGGTAATCGAGGAGATGTGGAAGGTTCCAAACCTCACTTCCCAAGTTGGAACTGCCCCATTATGGAAATGTTGGAATTGTCCCGAAATCTGGAAGCTGCACCACGTCAACCCCATGTAAGCGACAAGTGGAAGGCTTCCAAATCTGCACATTCCATATTCAGAACTGGTCCACCTTGGAATGTGGAATTGTCCAAGAATCTGGAAGTTAAGCCTCTCCCAATGGCGAGAATGTGGAACCTGAACTGTCCATATTGTGCGAATTGTTCAGATTATGAATTGTCCATAATCTGGAAGCGCCCCAAGCTCTAAAACCCCAAGCACAGCTTTATTATAAGAACCATCAAGTCCTACAAGTCAAACATCAATTTTATTTTTAATACTTATGAAGAACACAATTACAGCAACCAGATTGCCCTGAGGACTGGGAAAATGGCCAGCAGATGACTGACTCTGGGATCTGGCTCCTCTGTTCTTTGGATGGTTCAGACACACAATTGCTCATCTTCCATTGGGGAACCGACACAATTGTTGGGCAGCTGGGTTGGAGGTGGAGGGAATCCACGAGGGGTTGATATCGAGCAGGTAAGTAGGCCTGGGAATGGGTCGGGGGGGCACCATTGCCTCGCTTTCTGGTTCTGAGGCGGTATGTGCTATTGGCTTCCACTGATGTATTGGTCTGTGCACGATGAGCTGGATTGGAGAAGATTATCATTGAACTGTGTCTGCAGAAAGATAGTGTGATAGCATGAAAAGCTGCACCAGATCTCGCGTATAATCACTTTGCCCATCATTGTCTACCACCTTGAACCTTTCACACACAGCTTCAGGTCCTGCACCGCTTCCAAAAAAATAATGACAAAAGTGTGAATTATAGAAGCATTCCACGTGCTTCCGAATTCTGATCAGTTGCATTAGCATTAGCATGGCTAATGAGCATCTTCACTAACATCAGCCAAAATCAAAAGCCACATGAATAATGCACCCACGTTCGGCTCACCAAAGGCAGGGTGTCAGTGAGACTGACAGTAACAAACCTGTGCCTTTTGCTGCTCCACACACAGCACCGGCAACGACTGTGCTTTAGTGCGGCTCATGCTCATGCTGATATTGTTTTCCCCACTTGTTTCTACTACTTCCTGTTGACACAGGAAGTGAAAAAGATGATTCCACATTTTCACCTACAAAAAGCAAGTCCACATCTTGACTATTTGGGGAGGCTTCCAAATCTGCTGCACTTCCCATATCGAACTGTCCACAAATAAGGAATGTGGGAAACCATCCGGATCTTGGAGTTACAGCTCCCCACTGGCTGAGAATGTGTAAGCCTGAACTTGTCCATATTGTGAATGGTTCAGATTATGGAATTGGACCCTGTATCTTGGAAGCTGTCCAAAGTCTAAAATACCACCATCTTAAGCGAGAATTTGGAAGCCTCCAAATTCTTGGACTTCCAAGTTGAACTGTACATAATATGAATGTGGATGTCCAGAATCGGAGATGCCCCAAGCCTAACCACCCCATGCAATAAAAACAAGGACAAGTGGGACATACCTCTAGCAAAAACACCTTTATTTGCTCACCAACATGTTCCTTCCTACGGACCACATCAGGAACACTCAGAGGACCTACAGTAAACGTTGACACGTGAACAAAACCTCCAAAGGAACAGAATCCTAACTCTAATTCGCATTTATCTCGGCCCCTCCTAATCGGCTTTCTTTGTGGCCTTCTTGGGCTGGTTCCTTCTCCCGGACTACTATCCTGGGGACATCTCCAAATTTCGGGCTTTCATCGGTGGGGGTCGGGAGGACGTGGGGCGTTGCCTGTGAGCGATTGAAGCAGCATGTGTACTCAGGGGAGGGTCGTTTTGCTCTGCTCCGCATTGGCTTGGAGGTGGGGTTGTTGGCCCGACTGCGTGGTTGGGGGGGACCATTGTATGGGGATGAAAAAACTGCATCACACTTACATATCAGTTAAATATCTGGTACTACCATCTTGTGTCACAAATCAGCCGGGGAAGATGTGCCTCCGGAATACAAAACAGGAAAAAAAAAGGTAGAATGTGGAAGGAGCGAACCAAATTGTTCCAAAATCCTATTTAATGTGCTAGCATTAGCTCGCTAGCGCCGTTTTTTTTTCCGCCGCACACAAAAAACGATTTTTACACCGATAAACATGGCCTGATTTTTGGTCCCCCGAGGGATAACTGCCCTTGAGGTTTTTGGGTCACCTACACACACTTTACCTTCTCTCAAAGTAATTTCAACAGGCCAGCGAAGAGCTGCCGTTTGTTTCGCTGCGAGTTCTCTTTACATAAATGGCCGACTTCCGTTGACACAGGAGTGAACAAATTGACCTCTGTAAAAGTAAGAATGTGGAAAAGTTTCCATATTTTCACCTACCAGTGATCCTCATTTCAAACTCAACACTCAGAGGAGGAAATCTGGAAGACTTCCAAATTCTGCACTTCCAAGTTGGAACTGTTCCACAATATGGAATGTGGAATTGTCCAGAATCTGGAAAGTGCCCTCCACGTTCTAACCCCTGTGTAAGTGCAGACTGGGAAGGCGTTCAAATTCCTGCCTTCCAAGTTGGCACTGTCCACAATCTGGAATGTGGAATTGTCCAGAATCTGGAAGCTGCCCCAAGTCTAAAATACCACCATTAAGCGGCGAATGTGGAAGGCTTCCAAAATTTCTGCACTTCCATATCAGAACTGTCCACCAATATGGCATGTGGCATTGTCCAGTAATCTGGAAAGCTGCCCCCAAGTTCAAATACCACCGTTTAAGCACGAGAGTTTGGAAGGGTTCCAACATTCTCAACGCTATAGTCAGAACTGTCCACCATGGAATGTGGAATTGTCCAGCATCTGGAAGCTGCCCACGTCTAACCCATGGTAAGTGAAGAATGTGGAAGGGTTCCAAATCTTGCACTCTCCAAGTTGGAACTGTCCACCAACTATGGCATTGTGAATTGTCCAGAATCTGGAAGCTGCCCCAAGTCTAAATACCCCTTAAGCTGAATGTGGGAAGGCTTCCAAATTCTTCACTTCCATATCAGGAATGTTCCACCATCAGGAATGTGGAATCATCCAGGACTATGGACGTTTAAAGCCTCCCCACTGGCTAGGAATGTGAAGCTGAACTGTCCATATTGTGGAATTGTCAGATTATGGAATTGTCCATGCTGGAAGCTGCCCCAGCTCTAAGCAAGGGTTTATGACTAAGAACAACAAAGTGATACAAGTCAACATAATTTTATTTTAATTACTCATATGACAGCACCTTACAGCACCAGGATTGCCCTGAGATCGGGTAAATTTGAAGCAACACCCTGACTCTGGCTCTGGCTTGGTTCTTTGGATGGTTCAGACACACAATTGCTTCATCTTCCCTGGGGAACAACAAACTGGTTGGGGCGCTGGTTTGGTTGGAGGTAGAGGAAGCAGGAGGGGGGTCGAATCGAGCTATGCCGAACTCGGTGGCGTGGGAGGTGGGTTGAGGCTCCATGAGGAGGCGTGGGGGACCCCAGAGGTCAGTAGCATGTGGACGGTGGGGGGGGGCCACCACCGATCGCCCTCGCTTTGTTGTCTGAGGTCGTGCTGGCTGTTTCAGGATGTCTTGTCTGTGCACGCTGGGCTGCTGGTTTTAAAGCTCGCGCGACGTTTGAGTCTGGATGAGCGGCTGTATCGAGAGTATGTTGAAACTGTGTCCAGAGAAGATAGGGTGAATGGCCATGACACGCCACATAAAAAACTACCTTACAATGATTTTGCCAGGGGCCCTCATCTGCTACCCTCTTCACGTCACGTCACAAGCAGACGCACTGCCTAGCAAAACCAATGTAACTGGTAAAACATGGAAGCAAACGGCGCATGATTCCAGTTCTGATCTATTCTACTTAGCATTAGCATGCCAAATGACATCGCCACAGCTATTGTGGAAAACTTCAAAGCGTGAATAAATGCAAAACATTGTTGGTCCTCAGAGGGAAGGGGAACTTCAGATTTGTTGCAGGACACCCACCATGACTTACATGCATTTGTTACTGCTTGGACCGTGCTTGGAAGCTGCCCGACTTGCTCTTCTCACTTGGTGCGCTATATCCTCGTTGCTGCTACTTCCTGTTGAACAGGAAGTGAAAAAAGTTGACCTCCTAGGTAACAGGTGAGAATGTGGGAAGGCCTTCCCAAATCTCTGACTTCCAATCTGCACTTCCAAATAGCCTATGCTTCCAACTTCCAAATTCTGCACTTCCAAGTTGAACTGTCCCTACTATGAAATGTGGAATTGCCAGAATCTGGAAGTGCCCCAAGTTAACCCATGGTAGCAGAATGGGGGAGGCTTCCAAATTCTGCACTTCCATACTGGAACGTCCACACATGGAATGTGGAATTGTCCAGAATCTGGAAGCTGCTGCCCCAAGCCTAACCACCCCTGCACTAAAAACAAGGACAAGTCACATACCTCTAGCAAAAAACTTTATTTGCTCACAACATGTTAACGTGAACAGTGAACAAAGCTCCAACGGAACAGAATCCTAACTCTAATTCGCATTTATCTCGGCCCCTCCCTAATCAGATTTCTGTGTGGCCTTCTTGGGCTGGTTTCCTTCTCCCGGCTTACTATCCTGGGACATCTCCAATTTCGGGCTTTCATCGGTGGGGGTCGGGGAAGTGGGGCGTTGCTGTGAGCTGTACAAGCAGCAGGTGTACTCAGGCGGAGGGTCGTTTGCTCCTGCTCCACATTGGCTTGGATTTGGTTGTTGGCCAGACTGCGTGTTTGGGGGGGACATTGTATGGGGATGAAAAACTGCATCACAGCTTACATATCAGTTAAACATCCTTGCGTACTTACCATCTTGTGTCAAAATCAGCCAGGGGGAGATGTGCCTCCTGGGATACAAAAGGAATGTAAAAGGTGAGAATGTGGAAGCAGACCACATGGTTCCAAAATCCTATTTAATGTGCTAGCATTAGCTCCCTAGCGCCGTTTTTTTTCTGCTGACAAAAAAAAAGATTTTACACAAATAAACATGGCCTGATTTTGGTCCCCCGAGGGATAACTGCCACTTGAGGTTTTTGGGGTCACCTACACACACTTACCTTCTCTCAAATGTAATTTCAACAGGACCAGCGAAGAGCTGCCGTTTGTGTAGCTGCCGAGTTCGTCTTTACCACTATAATGGGACTTCCTGTTGACACAGGAAGTGAACGAGTTGACCTCTGCTAACAAGTAATAATGTGGAAGATTCCATATTTTCACCTACAAGCGATTCCTCATTTCAACTTAACAGGCAGGAATATGGAAGGCTTCCAAATTCTGCACTTCCAAGTTGGAACTGTCCACAATATGGAATGTGGAATTGTCCAGAATCTGGAAGCTGCCCCAAGTCTAACCCCATTAAGCAAGAATGTGGAAGGCTTCCAAATTCTGCACTTCATATGAACTGTCCACAAATGGAATGTGGAATTGTCCAGAATCTGGAAGCTGCCCCAAGTCTAAATACCACCGTTAGCGAGAAGTGTGAAGGCTTCCAAATTCTGCACTTCCATATGAACTGTCCAAATATGGAATGTGGAATTGTCCAGAATCGGAAGCGCCCCAAGTCAATACCCAGGTAAGCGAGAAGTGTGGAAGGGTTCCAAATTC
>NW_020859810.1:0-707 GCF_000972845.2 Larimichthys crocea | reverse complement strand
CGTGACGTCCCCACAGACTGTCTGAGCCAGGCTAGCTGTTTCCCTCTGTTTCCAGTCTTTATGCTAAGCTAAGCTAAGCTCAGGGCTGCTGTTGATCTTCTTATCCACTCTCTGAAGGTCTCTGCAGGTCTCTGAAGGTCTCTGTGGGTCTCTGAAGGTCTCTGAAGGTCTCTGCAGGTCTCTGCAGGTCTCTGAAGGTCTCTGCAGGTCTCTGAAGGTCTCTGCAGGTCTCTGCAGGTCTCTGCAGGTCTCTGAAGGTCTCTGCAGGTTCTGTTCCTTCCATCAACAATCACACATTTCTTTCTGGTTTGCTGAGCGGCTCAGATCTCTTTGTGTTTCTGAAACACGGCTCCGCTCGGTCCACGTCCAACGTGGTTTCACTTCTCCTGTCTCTCCTGGAGCCGTAACGGCGTCAGGATGCAGATCTGTGAGGGCTCAGTGAACCCAACAGTTCCTTCATCTGTCACAGCTGAGACGTTCAGCACGGGTTCTGTTCAGATAACAGCTTCATTCACCGGGGCTCGCTGCTCAGGAAGGCTTTCGTGAGCTGGGACTGGAAATCCTCGAAATCCTGGAAGTCTGTGACCGACCAATAAGGAAAGACTGTTCCTACTCATTTCACAGGAAGTATCCAGATTACTTTAAACAGTTCTGAGTTAGCTCATGTTAGAAGAAGATTCCAGGCTCAGCAGCTTCTATGGACGTAA
>NW_020859809.1:0-3451 GCF_000972845.2 Larimichthys crocea | reverse complement strand
CTTACAGGCTGATTCAAAGGTAAGGGCTCATGAAGGTGTGTCCTTCCGAGGAGCTAAAAGCTAAGCTGAATCAATGCTCCCTCCCCAGATGAGATGGTTTATCCCAGGGGTCCCCAACCTTTTTTGTGACAAGGACCTGCAGAAGCATAAATAAAAATTCACGGACCGGTTGGTAATTTGTCAACTCGCACCACCGGCCCGTCTCACCCGCACCGTCGGGGAGGTGGAGCGTGAGCGCGTGCGCCTCCACTTCCAGCTGACGCAGCCTCACGGCGTTGTCAGCCTCGATTTCTAGCTTTTTTATTTCTAGCTGGTACTGCAGCTGTGCCTGTCTCTCTTGGGCCTCAAATTGGAGACGGGCAATGCGGACTCTCACCCTTGCCTCTTCTCTAGACCCCGAGCTAACTGAGGAGAGAGGATCATAGCGGGGCAGGGTGAACGGTGTCTTCAGCCGCGCACCTGCCCCTGTCTCTCCTCCTCCAGCAGCCACCACACCCTGAGGCTCAACCTCAGGTTTTGGGTCACCCTCGTCACTGAGGGCGCCCTCCTCAGACATAGCACGTTCAGCCGTCTCTGGTGCCACCAGGACTCCCATTTCCACCAACTTCCTGGCAACTAGAGCCTTTAGCTCCTTTTTGACCAATTGCCTCGAATAAGGGAAACCAAAGTGGAGCGCAATCTGTGCCAAATAACACTTCTTACAGTTAACGATTTGATCGAGCGACGGGTTGGTCAGAAAAACCTCTATACTAAAGGTCGCCATCTTTAACAAACACCAAAACCACTAACACAAAACAATCTGAGAATGTTCAAATAATATCCGCTTTGTTTTTCTCTCGGGTTTTTAAATTCATCCCGGACGAGCCCCCATTTATGTTACGACCAGGTAAAGGGGTATGAAAGGAAGTAACATAAAAACCAGATTTTAAAGGTTATTAAACAAAAGTATTTTATTAAATGATAGTTTTTAGATTGTTTTAACAAAAAAAGGAGGTGAAGGCAAAAGGGAACTAAGAGGCGCCGAGCAAAGTCGCTGTTAACGCAAACCAATATAAACAAAAGAAGCCAACTCTAAACCTAGCAGCCCATTACTACTAGAAACGTCAAACGCAGAAGAAAAAACCCTTCACTAACACCTATAAGCTCTAAACTAAACTAACTCTAGCAATAACCAAAAACTACGGTGGCCGGGACCCTCAATGCTGACAAATAAAGAACTCTGGCAAAAAAAAAGAACAGCCTAAAAATATAAGAAACGGCTGTAAACAAAAAGAAAACGGCACTGAAAAAAAAAAGAACGCCGCTATGCAAATAAAATAAGGTAAACGCCGACTGCAAATAGAAAAGAAACGCCGCTGCAATAAAAAGTACCCTTCACAAACGGGAAGTGAATTAAACCTTCCGGGGACTATTTTGCCGGATGAACACCGCCTGTAGGTTTTTTATGTGAGCGCAGAAGAAATGATAAAGAAGAAATTACAGAGCGTATGCATTGCCCTTGAAAAAAATAATTACGCCACCGATTCCTCATCTCTTCTCTATTAACGGATATAGGCGGAGATAGTGCTGGCCTCCTCTTTATGGCAACCTCGCCACATATCAGGCTAACACGGTCTAAGAAGATATTGGCACTTTATCCGAGATCAATACTCTTAATTGAAACGTTGTAAAACACAACACGATTTTCAACCATATACGACAGACAGAACCGAGCTACAACCGAATGTTCACACTCACAATGAGCGAACACCTAATGTCATTCACAACAAACATCCTCGAGGCACACACCATAGCACAATTAGTGGGTTTACTAAGACGTTAAATTTCTGGGGAATTTATTTTAGAGAATATAAATGCAATAACTTATATTGATACATTACTTGGGAACGTAACGCTATTAACACTTTTTTAATCTAGTGGTCCCACAACAACTACATCAGTGTTGTACGTAAGTACAAACGGTACGGTACATGTAAAAGAGAGCTTGGAAAATCCAACTCCATAATAGCTGGGACATGATAGAAAAAAAAGCAATCAGGTGGATTGTCGTAAAACCAATTTGATTTGTTTAAGTTAAATGACCTTCTTCTGTCCTCTATATGTATCGTTGAAAAGATTATTGTTTGATTTTCGGCCTGAGTTTCCGAGGTGTCATAGAAGGCACCATGAAGACGCTTTTTGTTTGCGCTGAAGATAAGGATATTTTATCTCGTACTGGTCGTGTCTTACTATGGAGCTTGAAAAATTGCGTTTTGTGTTTAAACAACTCACGTTTTCCATTAAGAGTTAATTAGCATCATCAGCAAGGCCATAGTCACGAGTCGTCAGTCACTTGGTCCCCATGCATACGCAGTTATTTCAAGCCTATCAATATTCTCAAAATCTGTCTTAAATGCTGAACTTTACAAACATTTTTGTCCAATCTTGAGACAAACAAGACAGTGAAAATCCCTGTGACGCAACAACCAAACAAAACAGACAGCATCCTGTAATGTGAACTCATACGTGTATATTCTCTTAGACTGCATATGAATACCTTGTCATCATGATACTTCCCTTGGTTCCATTAGACAACCTGTATGCACATGCAAACAGACTCAGTTCACACCAGAATACAATAAACTAAACAAAAATAGATCCACTGCCACTTTTACCAATATTCGCAACTTACTGATAAATTCAGGACGGCCAGTGAGACCCCCTGGGCCTGTTTGCCGCGTCCATAAAAACATCATCCGGGGCTTGAATGGGAGACAGTTGACCGAGCATACGTTTGGCCCAGGTGTATCTTAGGTTACACCAGTTCAGCGCCTGGCTTCTAGAAAGGTATAGTGGTGGTCATGGCAAAACAAAAAAACAATAATGGCAAAAAAAAAACGGCGCACACGTTATGGGAAGCCACCCCCAAAAGGCCACTTGTTTTGTTGTCTTGACCCATCCGCCTGGCCGGTGAGCAGCGTCTTCAGCTAGATGAAGCCTAAGCGGGCGTGCGGTGCATAGTTACCTCCGTTGCGTGTTCGAGGATGGAGAAGCTGCCCGGTATTTGACGAACGCGATGGCTGCCCAGCTCTTTTGCAGAACTCTTCCCAACACGATCACTCCCTCTAGAGAGTCCAATGTGGGGTCAATCTAACAGGTGGAATAAATAGACGGGAGGTGAGACGGCATTCAAAAAAGTACAACGCGGAAATGAAGTCCAAAATATCCCCATAAAGGCTACGCTACGGAGCCCTCCGGCTCCAACCTAATAATATCTTCCTCACAACACTCGTGGGTGGTGGGAATCGGATTGCCTGAATCCTCAACATGAATACTCACCCACAACCTACCACGACACAAAATCAGCTTAACCAACACACATTCCCTGGGCAAGGTGTTACGGAGTTAAGCATCAAACTGCAACTTAGTGGGAGCACATTACATAATCTAACCAATAAACCAAACAAGTTTT
>NW_020859808.1:0-581 GCF_000972845.2 Larimichthys crocea | reverse complement strand
TTCTCTGTTGCACTTAGGGGACACAATCATTATTATGCAGGTCCTGGTGATAATATTTCTTTGCATTAATTTTTTGCTCATTGTAACTTTTTTCAGAAAGGAGTGCTTCTACACAACTACACGTTACATCCTATTTGCTGTTACTCTTCTGTCTGATAGCCTGATGTTATTCATGTCTGATTTCTTGCTCATAGTGAACTATTTGGAATTTACTATGCAAGTTTGGATATGTGTCATTATCTCTGTTGTGGTATTTCTGTATATTATAGTCACACCAGTTACTCTGACAGCAATGACCCTGGAGCGATATGTGGCCATCTGCATGCCCCTGCGTCATGCAGAGCTGTGCTCCACACACAGCACTATGCATTGCATCCTCATCATTCACGGCCTCAGCTCTGTGCCCTGCATTGTTATTCTTTCCACCTTCTTTGCATCAGCCTCTTTTAGTTTGTACAAACAACACAGGTTATGTGCTTTGGAGATGTTTATGTTGCACAGATGGCAGGACCATGTTACCTCAGCTGTACAAGAGTTTTACTTTTTAATTATGTGCGGAATTATTGTATTCTCTTATGTTA
>NW_020859807.1:0-594 GCF_000972845.2 Larimichthys crocea | reverse complement strand
TTGAGCTCTTTTCCCAGGTCTTTCCTTCGGATCGAGCGAAAGTGGCGTTTGTCATTTCACACCTCACCGGGAGGGCGAGGTCCTGGGCTACAGCTGAATGGGCCAGACAAGCCGCTCTTTGCTCGGTATTTGAGGACTTCAGATCGGCACTGTTGCAGACTTTTGATCCCATTTCCACAGACCGAGAGAAAGCTAGAGAGCTGAGCTACCTGGTCCAAGGCAAAGACACTGTGAGTTACTACGCCATTTGTTTTCGCACGTTGGCGGCAGGGAGTGGTTGGAACGATACTGCTTTATATGACATGTTTTTGAAGGGGCTGTCAGCACAGATCCAGAAACTTTTGGTCCCCTTGGATTTGCCCACCACCCTAGAGGCTCTCATAGCCCTCGCGATCCGTACCGACTACAGGGTGCAGGAATTGCGACAGCCCCAAGCGAGCAGTCCACGGCCTAACGGACCTGAGGGAGACCCAGGACTGGGACGACCGCGGATGGTCTCCATTCCACCACCCACTCAGGTTCAACCCACAGAACCCATGCAGCTTGGGAGAACACGATTGACTCCTGAAGAGCGACAACGACGACAACAGGAGG
>NW_020859806.1:0-687 GCF_000972845.2 Larimichthys crocea | reverse complement strand
ATGGTATAAAATAAAATATTATTATATGTATTATAATTGTTATAATACTATATTATTAAGAGGAAGAAAAATATATTTAACATTAACATCAGAAATTCTCCTCGACCCAGCAGCTGGAAGGGTGTGTCAGAGTCTTGTATGATTGACAGGAGCTGGCAGGCTGCAAAAGTAACGATGTTATACCTAGGGAATGAGAGACAGTGAACAAACATGCGTGTCATGGGTAGACAGTGTGTTAATGGTACTTGAGTAATGCTGCATTTCAAACAATTCGGAAGTCGAAGATTTCCGACCTTCTATTGGAGTATAGTGGAATGCCACTCAGAAATGAAGTGCATACTTGTTGAGGTAGAAACAACTAAATGAAAATGCAGTTACACAACACGCTGCACCCATTGAAGTGGACATTGGAAATGGCAAATCATCAATTAAAACGCAATGTTAAGTATATTTAGGTAGAATAATACAGTCAAACCTGTTGTGTGTAATTGAATGTAAATCACGTAAAACATTTTGCCAACCATGTTTTTTGGCATTCTGCATCTGGAATGTTCGCAGGTCCAGACTTTGAAAAACTCAACTGGGAAATTACAACCTCGGGCTCTGGCTAAAACAAAACCTTAACAAGCACACCAGCATCTAACCGGACTCAAGTGACGTTTGCTCAACAATCTGTGGTTCAGGACA
>NW_020859805.1:0-1134 GCF_000972845.2 Larimichthys crocea | reverse complement strand
GGCACCTTTGGCAGCAATTACAGCCTCAAGTTTTTTAGAATATAAAGCCACAAGCTTGGCACACCGATCTTTGGCAAGTTTTACCCATTCCTCTTTACAGAACCCCTCGAGCTCCATCAGGTTGGATGGGGAGCGTCGGTGCACAGCTATTTTCAGATCCCTCCAGAGATGTTCAATGGGATTCTGAAGTCTGGACTCTAAGACATTCACAGAGTTGTCCTGAAGCCACTCCTTCGATATCTTGGCTGTGTGCTTAGGGTCGTTGTCCTGTTGAAAGATGAACTGTCACCACAGTCTGAGGTCAAGAGCGCTCTGGAGCAGGTTTCCTTCCAGGATGTCTCTGTACATTGCTGCATTCATCTTTCCCTCAATCCTGACTAGTCTCTCAGTTCCTGCCGCTGAAAAACATCCCCACAGCATGATGCTGCCACCACCATGCTTCACTGTAGGGATGGTATTGGCCAGGTGATGAGCGGTTCCTGCTTTCCTCCAAACATAACGCTTGGCATTCACGCCAAAGAGTTCAATCTTTGTCTTATCAGACCAGAGAATTTTGTTTCTCATGATCTGAGAGTCTTCCAGGTGCCTTTTGGCAAACTCCAGGTGGACTGCCATGTGCCTTTACTAAGGAGTGGCTTCTGTCTGCCAATCAGGCCTGTATGCAGCGCCGGTCCTGGCAACATTTGCGCCCTGGGCGAACCCCCCCCCCCCCCCGGGCGCACACTTTTCGCTCGTGCGCCCTAACGGCCGCCCGTGCGCCCCTGGATGCGTGCGCCCCCATCGGTCTGTCCGACGCCCCCCTCTGCCTTGTCAACACCCCGCTCACGGGGCGCCCGCTCCGCTAACTTAATGAGCGGTATCGAAAATTACCGTTTTTTTGCTTTTTCGGGCGTTCGTGCGCCCCCCACGGAGAATGCGCCCTGGGCGGCCGCCCACATTGCCCATAGCTAGGACCGGCCCTGCCTGTATGGTAGAGTGGCCAGAGTGCTGCAGCAGTGGTTGTCCTTCTGGAAGGTTCTCCTCTCTCCACAGAGGAACCCTGGAGCTCTGTCAGTGACCATCGGGTTATTGGTCACCTCCCTAACTAAAGCACTTCTCCCCTTATCACCCAGTTTAGAGGGACGGCCAGCTCTA
>NW_020859804.1:0-665 GCF_000972845.2 Larimichthys crocea | reverse complement strand
AGGTGATATATTTCTAAATACTGTGTCAAATTATAAGTTATGGAAGCTCGAGCTGTCAATCTGTCATTCTCACTATGCCGGTTACTCCCTTCATTTGTTCTATGTGCATTCCATCTATTTGAATGCCGACAGAAGTTCCACCTGTGTGACAAGTAGTAACTAAGAAATTAAGATGTGGTAATGGGGCAGGAACAAAGGCAAGAAAAGAAAAGTAATTTATATGATGATTTGAATAGACAAAGATATTTTTACCAGAAGTTCTAGTTAGTCAGGTTAGTCTGGTTTCTGAAGAGGACATTGTGAAATTGTTAAGCACTAACGTGACCTGCTGTTCTATTTTTAACTGTTTATTATTTGTTACTTCCAATTCTCTGAATATCTGTGTGACTAGCTATGTGATCTTTCTCTCTGTTGTTTTTGCATTGTACTTCTAAAGAGATCAGTCAGTCAAACATTGTTTGTCTCACATATTTAAATTATATACTGAAAACTCTCTCTGTGTCTCTCTATCTCTATCATAGGTCCCACTGCTACTGTAATCATTTTATCATTCATTGTGATTCATTGTCATTTTATCATTCATTGTAATTCATTGTCATTTTATCAGTCATTGTAATTCATTGTCATTTTATCATTCATTCTGATTCATTGTCATTTTATCATTC
>NW_020859803.1:0-1218 GCF_000972845.2 Larimichthys crocea | reverse complement strand
GGGTGATGTATTAAAGGTAGCTGTAACTGCTATTTCCCTCAACATATGAGGAATTATCCCACTGTTGTGAAGACAACTCCCAGACACAACACCTCTATGTGGCAGAAAGCAACCTTCAGGTGCCTTATAGATGTTCATGACAGAGGGATACTCAATACACACAAGATATATCTACCAGGAGTGCATGGGCATGTTGCCCATTGGATCTTAGACTGGTCACATGTTAAACACTGTGGACATCAGCTATGTGTGGAGGAGTTAGAAAGTTTCAAGAGTCACTTTGGACTTTTTTGTGAATACAGTTCCTGCACACATGAAGCTCAAGAACCTGAGCTTCAATTGTCTAGAACAGCAATGGTTAACTCCTGAACATGGCAGAAAGCTTGCAGAGGTGAACATATGGATGTACATGACAGAGGGACACTCAATAAACACATTTATTTACCAGGAGTTGGGTTCGAACCCACGTGGGCATCTGCCCATTGGATCTTAAGTCCAACGCCTTAACCACTCGGCCATCCTGGTGTTTGTCTCCCGTTCTTTCAATGCTGCATAGCTGCCCAACAATGTAATAGAAACATGCCAGATTAACAGACACAGACCAGTCACCAGCGGAAACGCTTTAAGAATTTTTTGTCATTTAGGACTTTTGTTGCGAATACAGTCCCTAGACACACAGAGCCTGAGTTTCAGTTCCCAGACATCTGTTTTTGAAGCTTATTACTGGGTGATGTATTAAAGGTAGCTGTAGCTGCTATTTTCCTCAACATATGAGGAATTATCCAACTGTTGTGAAGACAACTCCCAGACACAACACCTCAATGTGGCAGAAAGCAACCTTCAGGACTCAATACACACAAGATATATCTACCAGGAGTGGGGTTTGAACCCATGTGGGTCTACCGTGGATCTTAGACTGGTCACCTGTTAAACACTGTGGACATCAGCTGTGTGTGGAGGAGTTAGAAAGTTTTAAGTGTCACTTAGGACTTTTTTGTGTATACCGTTCCTGGACACATGAAGCTCAAGAACAGCTGTTAACTCTTAAATATGGCAGAAAGCTTGCAGAGGTGAACATATGGATGTACATGACAGAGGGACACTCAATAAACACAACATATATCTACCAGGAGTGGGGTTCAAACCCACGTGGGCTTTTGCCCATTGGATCTTAAGTCCAACGCCTTAACCACTAGCTGCTATTTTTGAGGAATTATC
>NW_020859802.1:0-666 GCF_000972845.2 Larimichthys crocea | reverse complement strand
GTATTTGGGTGGGATCCAAGGAAGAATTTGCAGAATTTGTTGAGACATTGAATTCCCATGATTCATCCATTAAATTAAAAACAGAGATTAATGAGAATGCAATCGACTTTTTGGATACTACCGTTTTTAAAGGTCCAGATTATGCCACAAATTTCAAATTGGATATTAAAGTATTTTTCAAAAGTACAGATACTCATGCATTGCTCCATCGAAAGAGTTTTCATCCTAAACATACGTTTAAAGGAATAGTTAAATCTCAGCTGCTTAGATTCAAACGCATCTGCACAAGGGAGACAGATTTTTGGGAAGCGGTTCGAGTTTTATTTAGGTCCCTTAAGAAGAGGGGATATTCTAGACCCTTCTTAAGGAATTGCCTAAAAACCTTCAGGAATAGGAGGGATGAAAATCATGGGGATACAATTGCATTGGTTACCACATTTTCCACAGTTGGTAAAGTCCTGAACAGTAAGTTGAAGTCAAACTTTGAGGATGTATTGGGACACAATAATGTATTTTGTAATTCAAAGGTTATATCAGCCTACAGGCGGAATAAGAATTTGAGAGATATTTTGGTTCGAGCTAAACTGCCATCATTGATTAGAGAAAGACCATCACAATTGGAGTCACAGTTTGTAAGACTAAAATTTATTAAAAATAATAGGAATA
>NW_020859801.1:0-8665 GCF_000972845.2 Larimichthys crocea | reverse complement strand
ATCATAGCCTTTTCTTTTCATTGTCAGTAAGAGTGCCTCATACGCTCCTCCCCATTGAACCAAACACTGTAGTCTCTTTACAGTGTTGTCTCTTAACAAATGTCTGCTCTTCACTGTTACTACCCTCAACCTTCTGTACTTGGGCTTGAAGAGATCAAATCAAAATCAAGGTCATGGTTAAACACCAACTCAAACACAAAAAATTAAAGATTTCCCATCTAGTCCTAGCCACAAAGAAAACCTGACAATATGTTTCCATATGTACAGTGAAAGCTGTAGCTGTTGCTACAATTGTTCCTCTTGTGTAAACTGACACTAAGGATCCTTTCTCAAAGCAATCACAGGCAACATCCAGGTTCAACAGACTTTTTGGACAAATTTTTCACCTCAACCTATGATGGAATTGACCACAAACACTTTTAGCAGATGTTTGAAGAATGCCCAAACCCTTGGCCCAAGTACCTATGTGAGTAAACCTCCTTACGATTTACAAATATATCTTTTGATAAACATCCCAGGAATGGAAGCTACTAACATATTCAATTCAATTCAATTCAGTTTTATTTAATCACACCATATCATAACAAAAGTTATCTCATGCACTTTCCATACAGAACAGGTCTAGACCGTTAGACCCAAGGTGATCATTGGTGGGACTCATCCACTGTGACCGGTTGAATTAAAGATATAGGGGACATTTGAAAAAACGAAACTAAAAACTGACTTACTGTGTGTTCACGACTGCAGCCTGTGAATAAGGTTCTTGATATATTCATTTTATCACACGCATTTGAAATAAAATTAAAACAACAAAACACAAAAAACAGTTCTGGTTAAAGCTCTGGGTTTTTTGAATGTTTTTGCCAGCCATAATAAAATATCCTGGCGACACAAATTAAACCACAAACTACATTCATCTTTGTTACTTCTCGCCCACCAAGGCGTACAGGCCTTAGTTGTGTACACAGTTTTTAGTTTTCATTTGATCCATCAGCCTGCACACCATCTCTCCTCAGCTCAATAAACACTGCTTATCTGAAGGCTTATATGAAGTCAGCTGCATGCAGCCTTGATGCCCTCCCCACTAGAAGAGGTTTTAGACACTGTTGGACTTTGTTGATTATTAATGGCTCTTTAACTGAAGGCTTTGTCACTGCCTTTTTTAAACATGCTGTGGTCTAACCGCAACCAAAATCAAACCTCAACCCCTCAGGTTTTAATAATTTTATACCAATTTCTAAACTTCTATTTTTATCAAAGATTTCAGAAAAAGCTTTTAGGTTTTATGTGTCACAACAACGTCTTTGAGGACTGGTCTGACCTCTAAATCACACAACACCAACTATTTGACTGATTTTAGTGAAACTGGATCATATTTTATAGAGAAAATATTTCCTGGTTTTCCCTCTGATGTTCTCCAGCTGCTCCGCCTCAAATCTCTGTGATTTACCGAGTTTCTGGTGGACAGAAAACTGCTGCCAACTGTAGCTGCTGTTAGCTAATGTTAGCTCAGTTAGTTAGCGAGGCCGCCCAGACTGTGACCTTAGAGCACTGGGGGAATGTTACTGTGGTATTTTAGATGACTGGCAAGTTTTCAGGCCCTGACGAAAAGAGCAGTCTGTGTTGTGCCAGAACCAGAGCGGTGGGTGAGTGTCAATGTAACCAGGCTCAACAGCCTATGACTTTATTTTTTGATTCAGAAAGATTTTATTTTTTCAAACAAAGATTGTATTTGTCGTACTTAAACTTTTGTGATCCACTGTTGGTGTGGCAAGTTTTTATTCAGCTTTGTTTAAACTTGTGTCTTTTTACATCAACACGAAACAGTTGTACAGTTCAATTGTTGGGGAGTTGCAATAAATATCAATGCAATTGTGTTCTATATCCCTTTGTGTTGTGTCTCTCCTTCGTCTGTTAAGATAACTGAACTTTTGTGAGTTCTGAGCATTGCCACCCTTTAAATCTCATTTGTAAAGGCATAGATAGTGCCCACTTTAGATGAGCTCACACAAAATACTTCATTAAAGAGTAGTAAGTGCTTTGGAACTGGCTGAATTCATGAATTCCTGCATTAAAAAATGTTTATAGGTCATCCATTGGAAAGGAATTTGTGAGTTTTATAAAACATCTACTAACACACTCACACATTAGTACAGAGAGTAAAACATTTATAACTGTGATTAAACCATATACTAATGAGTATTTACTTCAGAAACATGCTTTATAATGATGAATTCAGTATTTACTTAATCATAACTACTGTGCTTACAATGATGAGTATAAACATTTGTAAACTGAGTTTATAAACTACATTACTAATGAGCTACATGTGTTATAAATGATGAATCAGTATTAATGCTTAACTAATGCTTAATAGTGTGTTACTCATTATAAAGTGTTACCTAGTGTGATTTTGATAAATAAATAATAGCTGAATACAACAGTATACAAACCAGACTCACTTCATTCTGCTACTTGCTCTGTGATAAAGGCACGGTTTATATTTCCCCATGAACAGAGAAGTAGAACCTTCTGTATTAGGCCATATTTTACTACACCTTAAATACTTCTGCTTTCTCTACTCTATCAGAAAATCTATCATAGCCTTTTCTTTTCATTGTCAGTAAGAGTGCCTCCATAGTCCTCCAATTAACCAAACACTGTATTCGTCTTTACAGTGTTTGTCTCCTAACAATGTCTGCTCTTCACTGTTTACTACCCCTCAACCTTCTGTACCTGGGCTTCGAAGAGAACAAATCAAAATCAAGGTCAAGAAGAGCCAGAAAATTAAAGATTTCCTATCTAAATCCGAGCCAAAAAAAATAAAAAATACATCTTGACATATGTTTCCATATGTACAGTGAAAGCTGTGCTGTTGCTACAATTGTTCTTCTTGTGTAAACTGAACTGGAACACCGGCTTATATCTCTAAGTTCACAAACAACCTCTTTGAGGACTTCCAGTCAGGTTTTAGCAAACATAGCATGGAAATGTCATTCCTCAAAGGACTAACTGCACTTCTTTAGCGCGCCAATACGGGGGAGAGTACAGTCTCATCTTTTTTAGATCTAAGCACCTTCTTCAATGCTAAAGATCATGGAATTTTAAGAACCTATGCAGTCACTATATAGGCAGTCACACATCCTGGAAAGCTGTGGCTGCGTCTGGTGTACCGCAGGTTCAATTTTAGGCCCGATTTTTTTCTGCTTATATGTTTCCCCGCTTGGTCAGTATCCCATCATCATAATGTCTTTCGCTGCTACGCGGCAACACACAGTTATACCTCAAGCTGAGGTCAAAGTCAATGGTCCGTGTTTCTAGTGTCTTTAAGGAGTTTACACTTGTGTTAGTCTCACCATTCTGTGCTGTCTGACAGAGACACTGAACCCATCCAAGGCAAACCCGGGTTACAGGGTTCAGTGAATTGTGGTGTAGACGGTTGTGTGTTGATGTGTTTCAGTGTGTCAGAGGAGACAGGTAGAAGGACAGAGTGCCAGCAGGCCAGTCCAGATACACTGCTACTTTTTTTTTGCACCCCTAATGATACGCACTACGTCTGTTCCTTTCTATTGTGCCAAATGTGACCCGTACTAGGAGCAATCTCGGCACCAGGACTTGTTATTCCGCCCAAACTTGCAGTCATCACTGTTTTTTTCCTCTCCTGTGATTCCTCTGTACGCCAGTCCTATATATGACTCGCCTCAGTTCAACTTCCCAGTAACACGCGACCAGTAAACCATTACTACACAAGACCTGTTTGAGGCAGTCAAAATCTTTCCGGATGATACCGATAAGGCTGTGTTCCTCCTCCACGCGTTTCACCTGTCTGTTTGTCTTCAGACAGGACAAGCTGTCTGTGTGCTGTGTTGGGTCCAGCCTGAGGTCACAGGATCTGATGGAAAGAAATAAGAGACAATACAGCAGTACGTGTTACTTGTTTATATTTTGTATTAATAACAACTTATATAAATTAACAGTTTAATTTGAACAATATATAGAATTATAACAAAATGCGTGATGGTGCAGCCTAATTTATTGATATAGTTTTATCTTATTTGTGTTCTATTTCTATTTCATAAAAATGTTTATTTCTATTTTTACTTTTATTTGTTTTCTATTTGTAAAGATCTCTTTTATGGAGAAATTTTTTTTTGGTCTTGACTCTGATATCCTCTACGTTTTTGATGGCCATGCTTTGTCTCGTGGTGTCTTCTATATTGTATCTTTACAAATGAGACACGTTGGCTTTGCATAATAAATGCAGGCAGTGATGAACAAATACCTTGCTTCCATTCTTCTTTGTAACGTCTTGCATTCAGAACTAACTTTCTTTCATGGCTTTTGACAACGACATTTTGCATCGATAGTAGCAAACTTCAGCTAATGATTTACACGGATCAAAAACATAAAAAAACATGGCAATTGTATGTATTTAGTCATGGCAGGGTGCTAGGGCAGGTTGCCTGTTTCATGACGACGCAGGTGCGTAATGACAGCACATAGAAGCAAATTAATATTTTAAATTAAATTTTTAAAGTGAAAATAATTGTTATTTTAAATATAATAGAAAAAATAGAAAAATTTTTTATTTCTTTCAGTTAGGACGGAAATGCCCATGCGTCATGGAGATATTTTCTGTAGAGGTAGAGAAAACAGAAGTATTTATAGGTGTAGTAAATATTGGCCCTAAAACAGAAGATTCAACTTCTCTGTTCATGGGGAAATACAACTGTGCCTTTATCACAGAGGAAGTAGCAGAATGAAGTGAGTCTGGTTTGTATACTGTTGTATTCAGCATATTATTTGGACCATTTATCAAAATCACAGTAATAATAACCCTGAAAGTTTTACTTTGGCTGACCTTTTGTATTTGACATTTGAATGCCATTTAAACATGTGTGTGTCTTTGGGTTAATTGTATCTTATAGTCATGTTCATTACATGCTATAATTTATAAATACGCCCTTGTTCTGGTTCTCAACAGAATTTTTTATGACTTAAGGCAAGGGACAAAGTGACTGGCTGGTATTCAGACAGCTCAGAAACAGAATGAAGCTTTATCTTTTACAGTTAAGTCAAAATTTTAGAAAGATGTCAATAAAAAAAAATCTATTCCTTTTTGTGGTACACTCAGTGATTGCTTAATAAATAGTTATGCAACACACAATTATTATCATCACTACACCAATAAGACTGATTACTTGTTACAGTTATTCTCACTGCATCTTTTATGGAAAGGTTGTTACAGGTTGGGTTAGAATCTCTAATAGTAAGACATGAGTCATTATTTGAAGAATTAATGTGATTGGAAAACAAGTCCTACTTCTAGTTTTTGTGTCACACATACTTGGAACACATTACAGAACACATTAAACTCAGCAATGCAATTGCACCTGTAGGTCTATGGTTACCAAGTGTTCTGCTCTTGAATGTAACTGTGTTCTGTTCTTGCCTGCGTATTTGTTGTCATGTTAATTTTTTAGGATGTTTGTCCTTAATTATGAGGATGTTCCAGGTTCTTCCTCTTTTTCATTGACCTGACTTGTTTGGTGTTCTAACACCTCACAGATTTAAACCCATGAGCTGGAGACGGAGCTTCAAACAAGACCTCAAGCTGGAAGAAAGGTACTGTTTTCTCACTTACTGCTTCCACAGAATAACCGGAAAGTAGTCAATAGGATAGGAGGCTTTGATGTTATGCTAGAAAAAGGCAAGTAATAGGCAACATTTGTAATTGGATCTTGCTTGTTTATTCGCTATTAATCTTTCTTGCGCTGCCATCCATTGAAGCATTAGTTTGATATTGCTCTGTCTGACAGTAACATAATCCACCAACCAGCCTCTTTAAAGCTAAACCGTTGTTGAATCTTGTTTGTTTAACCTTCCTGTCGTGTTCAGGTCAAATCTGACCGATTTACAACTTAAAACACTCATAAATATTGTGTTTTAAATCTGATTGCCACAAGGCTCACTCACTACCAATTTTCTGATGAAGCATGTTGATACAACATATCTGTATCATATCTTCACACAGACTAGACAGGTGTTGTTGTGAACCCACACAGACCCCATATACAGTATATAGCTTAATGTTTGCCTTGCACTCCTTTTACTCTGAGCACAATGAGTAGGCAACTGACCAGGCAGGGAAGCGTGTTTGGGGACACCTGGAGAGAAATTGACCTGGTAGGGCTCCAAGGCTACATAGGTCTGTTGATTTTAACAGGAGTATATCGCTCAAACAATGAGGCTACAAAAAGTCTGTGGGATGCAGAGGCCTATATTCCGGGCAACTACTGTATGTCGTTACAGCCGTTTCATATCCTTTCAAGAATTATTCGATTCGATAACAGAGATACACAACCCGTCTGCTGGTGAAATGACAAACTGGCTGCCATCAGGAACATTTGGGACAGGTGGGGGGAGCGCCTACCACTTATGTACAATCCAGGCCCTGAGGTTGATGAGTGCCTGGTTCCTTTCAGAGGACGCTGTTCCTTCAAGGGGTACATTCCAAGCAAACCACGGAAATATGGAATGAAGATTTGGGCAACAAGTGAAGCCAGGAGAAGCTATGCCTGGCATATGCAGGTATATATGGGGAAACCCAGTACTGGAAGGGCCGAAAAAAAAAGGGCATGCGTGTTGTGCTGGACATAACAACCGGTTTCCAAGGGCATAATATCACATGTGACAACTTCTTCACATCATATGCTATTGTCAGGAGCTGCTGAAAAGAAAGCTCACCATGGTAGGGACAGTGAGGAAGAACAAGCCTGAACTTCCCCCTGCACTGGTATCGACCAGAGGAAGAGAGGCACTCATCAAAATTTGCTTTCACACACACTCTTCTGTCATATGTTCCCAAGAAGAATAGAAATGTCATCGTGATGAGCACGCTACACAAAGACAACATTTTCAGTCCAGTCTTATGAGACAAATGTCATTTTACCTTAAGAGCAGTTACAGTAAAACAGACCGGTCAATTTTGACTGGGAACACTAAAGTGAGGGGCGGGAGGTGAACACAACCGGAGGGTTATCTGAACAAAAACTTATCTGTAAAAACAGGAGTCACACAACCAAAGAAGAATCAGGAAGTGGCTGTGCATAAAACTGCTGCTGTTGCTGCCACAAAGGAGCCACAAACATTTCAGAGCCACCGTTCAAGTTGACAGGTGGTCAGTATTCTCAGGAGATAGAGTTACTGGTTACTGTTCCTTTAAATACATTACTAATACGTAACTAAGCGAGGTTAATTACTCCATCCATCCATCCATCCATCCATCCATCCATTCTCTTTCATTTATCTGGGATTGGGTTGTGATGGCAGCGAGTTTTAGCAGGACTCCAGATGTCATTCACCCTAGCATAACATTCAAGTGCCAACCAGCGGGTTCTTAGGTTTCCGCCATGACTGGCACCGGTGACCAGCGACCACAACTCCTAGCAGTTGCATCAACAATGGCCCACTTGGATTCCATGTCCCCAATCTCCCAAAAAGTTCTTCTGGAGTTTTTAATGAGTTGAAGATCTTGCGGACAGATGTTACCAATTCACCCTCATGACACATTTGGGTTTACCAGCATTTTCGCCTGCCACCTGGTCTAACTCACAACCAAGTAATGATCAGTTGATAGCTCTGCTCCTCCTAACCCAAGTGTCATCATACTGAAGATCTGATGACACGACAACAAAGCACAAACAACAGCCAGAACCTTCCCTCTCAGTGACTTGCAGACACACATAGGTGTCCCTCTCTTTCCCCTCTAACACAGTGCTCAGGGTCTTGTAAGTATCCCCACATTTGCCTGGCAGCTCTCACCCAGGGCAACTCTGATAAAGGAGAGAGTCCAGCTATTCTCCAGGATTTTGGTTCCAGAACCTGTCCTGTGCATGGAGGTGAGCACAACCTTTTTCTAGCTGATAATGCTCCACCTCCCACAGTAGCTCCGCCAGAAAGGTGGCGTTCCATGTCTCAAACGACCGGTTTGCGATGCCGGGGAAAAGCACACCCAGATCCCCACCTTTGCCTGCCACCTGGCTGGTCGAGCGCCTGACCCCTATGTCTTTCCCTGCAGTTGGTGGGCCCACAGGCCGGCGGCTCCAAGAAGCTTTTTTGGGCTGTGATCAACTGGGGCCCAGCCACCTGATGCTTGCTGGCTCTAGGAGGGGGCCCTGGTTTCCATAATTTGGGCAAGGTCTTGCAGCCTGTTATAACTGCATATTTACATATGTTTAATACTAACATAACATAACATAACATAACATAACATAACATAACATAACATAACATGTACAAGATATGTTGGTTATTATTGACACGGGTATTACAGCAGGAAGAAACCATGGCAACACCTGCCGAGCTGCTGGAAACATTGGAACACTTGACAGATGAAGAGTTTAAAAAGTTTAAATGGTTCCTGCAGCAGGCTGAGGCCTTGGAGGGCTTCCCTGCAATCTCAAAGAGCCAATTACAGAATGCAGACAGGATGGACACCGTGGATGAGATCAAAGAAAACTACAACAAAAATGCAGTGGAGGTGATCATCAAAGTTTTGAAGTTGATAAAAAAAAATGACTTGGTGCAGCATTTACTGAACCTCAACTCAACATCCAAAGGTAAGTAGGAGGCAAACAAATACATGCATAGAAGTTGGAACAGA
>NW_020859800.1:0-23753 GCF_000972845.2 Larimichthys crocea | reverse complement strand
AGGTTTTGCTTGTGCTCCCAGCACAGTCTCAAGAGCATGGAGGAGATTCCAGGAGACAGGCGTTACTCTAGGAGAGCTGAACAGGGCCGTAGACGGTCGTTAACCTACCAGCAGGTCTGGTTTCTGCTCCTTTGTGCAAGGAGGAACAGGATAGGCACTGCCAGAGCCCTTAAAAATGACCTTCGGAGACCACTGGTATGAATGTTTCTGACCAAACAATCAGAAACAGACTTCATGAGGGGGCTGCCGGGCCCGACATCCTATAGTGGACCCTGTGCTCACTGTCCGGCACCGTGGAGCTCGACTGGCCTTTACCACAGATAAACCAGAATTGGCAGTGGTGGTCAGTGATGGTCTGGGGGAGGCATATCCCTGGAAGGACACGCGACCTCTGCAGGTTAGACAATGGAACCTGACTGCTATTGGTATCACCATGATCTTTGGACCCCTTGTCCACCCTACGCTGGTTGCCGTGGGTCCTGGGTCCTTCTGGTGCACGATCTGGCAATGGCACATATTGATGTGACACCCTGGAGGAGCTGGACTACCTGTGCAACATCTGTAGGGTCCAGGTACTACACCATGCTACCAGTAGTGACACTGACCCTAGCCAAATGCAAAACTAATTAGAAATTGGTCAAAAAAAGATGAGCAGGTAAAAAATGTCTGCAGCCTCCACATGTAAAACCAGTCCTATTTTCAGGGTTGTCTAAAACAGAATACCTCAATTTCTGGCAGAAGACTTGATAATCGCGTACAGTGGATCAAAAAAAAAAAAAAAACACAGGAAGGCAGGTTTCAGTGAGAGATCCATTCATTTGGAGGATTATCAGTGTCACAAAATATTAAATGTGAATAAATTATGAAGAGGAAGGATTTTAAAAACACAAGGACAATGGTCATATGGAACAGGGTTATTCAGTTAGCTCTGTTAAACAAATTAATTCTCCTAGAAGAAATTATGAATTAGACTTAACATTCCATTTATGCTTCAAAACAAATACTATGCATATGCCTTCATTCTCTCTTCTACTTTATTTCTCTTCAGGTTAAGACTATAAAGGTATAGACTAGGTGTAGGAGTTGAAGTTCACATACTCTGTAGCAGTTCAGCGATGAGGTTCATCATCTCTTTGGGGGAAACCACAGCGCTGGCCCCTGAGCCTGACTTCTGAGTCTTCACTCGACTCTTTTTTCCCATGGTGCTGGATGGACAACTGGGCTGAGAAGACACACCATTATTACTGTTAGCATTTTTTTCTATCATCAACACATCATGCAAGTGCACAAAAAGATTTTTGAGACTAAGCCATTTTCAGCTCGTTTTTACTTTTTTAACATTTGGGCTTATAAACAATACTTATTGTATATGGAACACCATGTGTTTGGCATCTATAGATTCAGGAGAACCTAGGCTATCATATGTAATTCATGTAATGTGCTTATAAAGGAAGTATGAGTGAAAAATCTACAATACACTAAAGAATTTCAAAAACGAAAAGTAGAGTTTTGTCATTTTTTACTCAAAGTTCACAGTACTAGTGAAGAGTTTTTGAATGAAAATATTATTTTTCAATCCCTTTGCCTGACTTTTTGGGCGGTTCCGTCCAGTCCATCCTCAGAGCTGTCAGAACATAAATAATTTATAAAAAAATAAAGAAAATAACAAGTCAGAAAACTTAATTGATTGTTTTACATTAGAACTTGTTTCTCTACAGTACACCTCACAAACCTTCACACTCAGCCACACCACACACACTCCCTTTACTCACTCCTTTTGTTCAAACAACATTACGGGTCTCTACCTCCATTCTGCTCCGTGCTCAACTAAATTTTTATTTTTTTTTAAATACTCTCCGCGACTTATTGAGTAGCGTAACAGTCGTGCAGCACACAGCAAATCGACAATGAAATTTGTTGCCAACTGCTTTTAATAATCAAATTTTATCGATTTGTTGTTGCAGCCCTAAAAGCAACAAAAATAAAGTTTGTCTAAACTTTTTACAGGTCCTGTACATCAGACAGCATTCTGTCAATTATGCTTATTCTGAATAAAAGGCTACAGTGTCCTGACTAGGGCTGCCACGATTAGTCACGATTATGTCGACGAACAAAATCGTCGACAACTAATTTAGTAGTCGACGCATCGTTTTGTTTTTTTTACTTTGCTTTTCTCTCGAAACTGTGGCTGCAGCTTCCACTGCCGCGTCTGCCTTTCTGTCACATACACACTCACATACATACACACATACACACACACACACCTACGCAGTAGTGGTAATCGGCGTCAGGCCTGACTGTACCATAAATTATACCATAACACAGACCCTCCAGGAATTTGCGATGTTGTGATTTGCAACTTCAACGCAACTTCAGTGAATCCCCGTGAATTCAGGGCGGTGTTGCAATTCTAACCAATCACCGAGATTTTTCCGCAACTTCCGCACAGTCTGATTCAACTCGGCGGGTCAGGGACGGCCGCACGGTGCGGGAGGACCCCCTCGTGGGACCTCTCCCCGGCGCTGGCTGACCAAAAGGTCACGTTACCCTGCTGCTCATCAAGCTCCACTGGCTACCTGTTGCTGCCCACATTAAATTCAAATGAACGACGCCTGGCGAAACACATTATGATCAGCTGTATGTAACAAAAATTAAGAGGAAATGAGCAGGCTCAGTGATCAGCTTCAGAAATAATCTCTATGTATAAACTTAGTGGCACCAAAGTCAACCTCGTTTGTTCTCCACCTTTAGGTGACCTGCAGTCAGACTCACAAGAAAAGGTTTGTAGCCTGATTTATTAGGACTACTTTGAGCTACTGCAGCCTTCAGGAGTTACAACTAAGTAAGTGCAAATACTCTAATGTTGCTCTATACTTGTTTATTATACATTTGAAGTTGATTGATGCCTCTGTTGTATCTTTTTTTGGTTAAAAGCACTTTAAGTTCATTGCTAATAATGACTTGGCATTATTATTCTGATAAAAGGATAAAGAAGTAAAATAGATTTAAAATACAGTTAAAGGCCAAGATGAGATTTTTAGAGTTAAAGTATTGTTTGGTTATTCAGAATGGCCAGTAGATTGCGTTTAGTATGTCAAAAGGAGGGAGAAAACACGTTTTGTCTTTGTAGAAGTAGAAAAGAAGAAAGCAGAAACAGAGGCCTGCCTGAATGTTTCTGGTCCTGTATATTTATTTCCTGTTATATAAAAAGATAAAAGGCCGTTTGGCCTCCGCTTTCGGTCATTTTTTCCACACAGTTGTAGAAGTTGCATCTAAACTATTCCTCCCCATCACATTTCTGGTGCCGAAACCCGGACACGGGACGACGACGAAGGGAACAGTTAGGCCGTAGCTGCAACACGGACAGAACAGACGATGCGGAGCTGTGGCAGAGAGGACTCAACAAAGAGCGGAGTGGAAGCATCCACAAACGAAACGTACTGCGGATATCGAGGAGGAACCTAAGCCAGGACTGTGCGAGGCATGACGCATACAGGACTATTGCCATGTTTATCGGTGAAGAAGAGAATCTCAGAGAGCTTGGATAAAGAATAAAGAGGAGATACCGGTGGACGAGCGGCCGCGGCATGGACACAAGACGATAGATTAACCAGGACCATCTCACACACTGGAAGTCCCGAGCCACGAGATTTTGATTGAAAAGAAGCCGCCGGCTGCGGTGGGCGGATCTCGCCTCGCGGAGTGACGGGTATTACACCAAGCGGGACGCCAGCAGAGCCACGGTAACGTTGCCCAGTTGTACATAAACAAATATGACGGAGAAATATAGATGTGGCAGAATTCTGGGATCAGTTTCAGACCGCTATCCATGAGAACAATGAGTTAAGCAAAGCTGAAAGTTCACCTACCGAAGTCCTATTTGGTGGTCCAGCAGCCAGAGCCCATCGCGGGGTTAAAGATAACGGAGAGAAATTACGACGATGCCATAGACATGCTCAAAGAAAGATTCGGAAGAAAGGACTTGATTGTGAGTGCACACATGTCTAAATTATTAGCTTTGACACCAGTGAAAAGATCCTCAGACATTGTTGCTCTCAGAAGACTTTATGATGAGTGTGAAGTCCAGATCAGAGGCTTGGAGGCTATGGGAGTAGTGTCCAGCACGTACGGAGGATTGCTGTGCCCCATATTGGCTGCAGATGATTCTAGATGATCTAGCTCTTGATTAACACGCAAAATAGGCACAGACCATGAGCTCAAAGTAAAGAGCTCATTGCTTTCTGCAGAAAGAATTGAGAGCAGAGAGCAATGCCATGCACCGGACAAAAGCAGGTAGCCACAGCGGAATCACAGTCCCCCAGCCAGCAGAGATAAAACCGAGCAGCAAGTGGAAATTTCAGGAGGCCAAGTCCATCAGCCGCCATGCTCTACGCCAGCAGCTCACAGACCCCTCCTGGATGCATATTCTGTGACAGCACAAGTCATAAATCGGAACTGTGTACAGACGGCAACCTTAACGTACGCAAAGAGAAGCTAAAGAAAATGGGACGGTGTTTCATATGTTTAGGACAGCGACACATGGCCAAGTTCTGTAAGACCAAGGGAGTGCTGTGTGATGTGTGTGGGCGGAGACATCACCCCACAAGGGTGTGACAAGGGTGAGCCCGTGAAATTCAGAGCAGCGCTCAAGAAACGACCGAAGCTGTCATCTATCTATTGCCCCACACACAGTAAAGACAAGCACAGCAAAGCGAATACAGTCCCCTTCAAACAGTAACAGCACTGGCAGGGGAACAGGGGAAGAGGAAAGTACGCTGTCTGATGGATGTGGGAGTCAGCGGAGCTTCATCCTGGAGAAGCAGGTCAGGCATTAGGATTACCTGTTGTAAGAAAAAGCGATTAAGGCTCCACACCTTTGGCAGTGATCCCCCAGTAACAATGGAACGGAATGTTGTGAAATTAACTCTGCAAAACATCTGTGATAAGGAGAAAACTCTTGTCATCGAAGCTGTTGAAACTCCCCAGGTCAGCTCTGCCATTATGCAGGTTCCAGGAGAGCAAATTAAGTATCAGCTGGAAAGAAAGGACTGGCATCAGCAGATTAGTACAGGCAGCACTGACGGGAGCAGGAACTGTCCGTATTGATAGGTTGCTGACTTCTACTGGAAAAGGTTTTCTGGTAGAGTTTGAAAGACTGTCAGACACTTGGTTGCCATAAGACAATGTTCGGCTGGACAGTACAAGGCCCAGTGTCCATGTCAAGCATGAGTGAGGCTTCATGCATGAAGGTCTGCACTGAAGAGACCATGCAGGTGTCAGATCAGCTGCGGGCATTCTGGGAAATAGAGTCTCTTGGCATCTCCTGCAAAGATGAAGAACGGGCAGCAGACAAAGAGGCTCAAGAGCACTTCAGCAGGTCAGTCAGCTACAAGGAAGGGCGATATGAAGTTAAGTTGCCATGGCGACAAGATAAATCAGAGCTTCCAGATAACCTGAGAGTTGCTCAAAAAAGATTTGAAGGTCTCAAAAGAAAACTGAAAGCTGATGTGACACTGTTCAAAAGATACAACGATGTCATGATTATCTCAACAAGGATAGGTGAGGACGTCCCACAGACCAAGGGCACAGCTGGAGCAGGGAATGACAACATCAAATACTACTTGCCCCACCATGCAGTGATAAGAGAGGACAAAGCAACAACCAAGCGAGGGCGTCTTTGACGCTTCTTCGGCATGAGAACGGCTGTCCATCACTTAATGACTGTCTGCTCACAGGACCAAACCTGAACCCAGAGCTCCTCAACGCTCTGTCAGGTTCAGGCTGCGTCCCATTGCCTTCATGAAGACATTACAAAGGCCTTCTTGCAGATATCCATTGCAGAAGAAGACAGAGATGTGCTAAGATCCTGTGGCTCACTGGTCACCCTGATGTTGAGGATACGACACTGCGTGTTCTGAGAATGACACGTGTGGTGTTCGGTGTGGTCGTCAAGTCCATTTTTGCTGGCAGCCACGATCAGAAATCACCTGGAAAGGTACCAAACAAGCCACACACAGTTCACTGACACTCTGAAAAACTCTCTGTATGTCGATGACTTCATTGCCAGCTCAAGCAGTGTTTGAAGAGGCTTATGCACTGACAGCAGTGCCAAGAAATAATGTCTGATGCAAGCATGAACCTCTGTAAGTGAGACTACAAATTCCTCTGAACTGAAGGCTAAGTGGCAGCAAAGTGACTTTGACCTTGCCATGGATCCTGAGACAAGCGGTTGTGTGTTGAAGGTGCTTGGCCTTTGGTGTGGAGGCCAGAGACTGATGATTTTGTTTTTTAACCTGCAGCACCTTATGGACATTTTCCAAGACAGGGAGAACACAAAGAGGAGTGTCCTGCGCTCCTCAGCAGACTGTACCCCATGGATTTCTGACGCCATTCAAAATCAGAGTAAAATGCCTCTTTTCAGGATATGTGGCAAAAGGGAATCAGCTGGGACGAAGAGCTGCCAGATGATCTCTCACAAAAGGTGGCAGCAGTGGTGCATTGAGCTCCTCCAGCCCATCAAATTATCATTCCCAGGTGGTATGGAGTAGAGACACTACAAAAAGTCAAGCACAGCAAGTCCTGCATGGTTTTCAGCGACGCGAGGGAAGTGGCTTATGGTGCAGCAGCTTATCTTCAAGGACAGACAGCTGAAGGAGCCCTGACTAGACTGATCATTGTCTAAATCCAGAGTTGCACCCATAAAAAGACTCACACTGCCACGCCTTGAACTAAGGGGGCTCGGATTGCTGCTCGAATGGGGAACAATCTGCTTCAAGCACTGAAAATGCAACCAAACTCAGATCAGAATGTGACAGATTCCCATAGATTGTGCTTCAATGGATTTTCCAGCTCACACACAGATGGAAACAGTTTGTTGCAAACAGAGTGATGAGAGTCAGTCCCTGACCACCGCCAGAAACCTGGTCCCACTGTAGTGGAAAACTCAATCCACAGATCTCACTACAGGGGGCTGTCAGTCACAAGCTGAAGGAGAGGCTCGGTGGTCAGGGCACGCAGTTCCTGAGATCAGCAGAGGAACAAGTTTTCCTGACGAAAGGCTCTGTGAAGAGGAGATAAAGACTGAGCTCAGATCAAGTCAAGTCACCGTCCAGCTCAACAACGTGGAGACAACATTCCCAGATTCACTGTTAAAGCTGGAGAACTACAGTAAGTTAAAGACAGTGCTCAGAGTCACAGCATGGATTAGAAGATTTACACATAACCTGCGTTCAAGTGAAAAAAGGAAAGGAGAGCTGACAGCCAAGGAGTTGGCTGAAGCTGAAAGACACTGGATTCTGGAGGCCCAAAATCAAGGTTTCCAGAGGGAGAAAGTGAATTAAAAACAGGAAAGGACATTGTCCAGAGGCTCGAGAAGCAAGACATGAAACCGTTTCTGGATGAGCACGAGTTGATCCGTCTGGGTGGAAGACTACAACACTCAGACATGAGCTTCAGTGAACGGCATCCATACACCTGCCTTCAGATCACACACTCTCAATAATGTTGATCAAACCGGCCATGACCAGTGATGCATTCAGGTAACAAGAGACACTTTAATGCAACTAAGAGATACATATTGGATGTCCAAGCCCGACAAATGACAAAGTCATTATTGCAACCTGCACCACATGCAAACGATACAGAGTAAAGGCGATGCAGCAGACACAGCGCCCGCCGAAGGATCGGATTACAGAGTCACCATCCGTTTGAGACTGTGGGAGTGGACTTTGCAGGCCCTCTGTATGTCAAGATTAAAAAGGACAAGATGGAAAAGACATACATTGCACTTTTCACCTGCGCTGTGACACGGGCAGTTCATCTGGAGTTGGTGTCTGACATGTCAACAGAGAAGTTTCTCCTGGCATTTAAGAGGTTCATATCCAGAAGAGGCCTCTGCAGGATTGTGTATTCAGACAATGCCAGATCCTTTAAGCGAGCGGATCGGGACCTTGGACACTCTGGGCGAGCATCAAGGAGCCGGAGCTCTAAAGTACTTTCGTGGAAAAGGGCATCACATGGAATATGGCAGAGCGTGCGGCCTGGTGGGGGGGTTCTGGAGGAACTGGTCAGGTCAGTTAAACCGTGTTAAAGAAAGTGATGGAAGAGCTTCACTGAGTTATGAGGAGATGACATCTATGGCAGAAGCAGAGGCAACATAACATCACGCCACTCACTTTGTCTACAAGGAACCTGAAGACCCAGCCCCTACCCCGGCGCACTTCCTCATTGGGAGGCGGATCACTCATAACCACTAAGCCCTTCATTTTGCCAGCCGCACCCCAAGCTCCAGCAGAGAGGAGCTAACACGGAATGGAATATCGCCAGCGTCTTCAACTGACTTCTGACTCGATGGAAAAGGGAGTACTTACTGGAGCTGAGATCTGCGCACGCCAGTAAGAACTCACACTCTACCCCTCTCAAGGAGGGAGATCTGGTGCTCATTGGAGAGGACAGGACGCCGCGCCAGATCTGGAAGACTGGAATCGTCAAGGAGCTTTTTCCAGGAAGAGATGGACTTGTTAGAGCGTGTGCTGTGCGCACATCTGACGGGACAATATTAGAAGACCAGTTCAACTGCTGTACCCCTAGAGTTTTAATTTGTTAACTGTCTTCAGGGGGGGAGGATGTTGTATCTTTTTTGGTTAAAAAGCACTTTAAGTTCATTGCTAATTAATGACTCATATTATCTGATTAAAGGATAAATAGTAAATAGAGTTTAAAATACAGTTAAAGGCAAGTGAATATTTAGAGTTAAAGTATTGTTGTATTCAAAATGGCCAGTAGATGGCGTTTAGTATTCACAAAGGAGGGAGAAAAAACGTTTTTTCTTAGAATAGAAGAAGAAGAAAGCAGAAACATGAGGCTGCTGAATGTTACTGTCCTGTATATTTTATTCCTTTATATAAAATAAAAGGACCGTTTGGCCTCCGGCTTCGTCATTTTTTCCACACAGTTTAGAAGTTGCATCTAAACTATTCCCACAGCCTCAGTCCAGACAAAGCTGACACACAGTGCTCAGCAGCATCTGAAAAGTGTAGCCACAAAAAGACTATCTTGTATAACGATGCGAACGACCACTTTGCACTTCCTCAATGGGCAGACTTAAAGAGACAGGAGCTGAAACAGAGGATTCAGACAGGATGAAACAGGGCTGTGCAGCTATGAAATACATTACGTTTATATGGTTTTTTAAAACTAAAACATGTAAACCTATTCTAGTAGGCAAATGCACATGTGTCTTCAGAATGTGCTGGTACTAAGTAGTGCCATAATCAGCATTTATGCTTCTAATATGATAAGAGGTCAATAGACATTTTCACAGCAGCCATTTTGACTAATAGGAGGTAAACAAGGTGTTAACGATGATACTAATTATTTGTCAGGCACATTGTTATATTAGACTTCTGTTGAAAGAGAAAATGACAGCTGACACGGTTTATCCATTTTGCATGCATTAAGACAGTAGTGATGGTACCTTTCACCAGCATCTGCTCATCTGCTGTCTGACTGACTAATAACAAATATGTTGGCTCATGTTGTCATTTTTGTGACTGTATTGTGTTGTATTGTATTTCAGCTCAACACCATTTACATTCTGTGTACCATGTAACACATTCTGCCCTCAGACCCTTGATTTAGATGTGGAAAAAGATTTAATGGCATTTAGCCGTGTATTTGTTGATTGGAAGCCCCTGGGTTCACTCTCTATTTCTGATTGTAAAGAAGACTTTTTAAGAGTGCGACTAATCGTTTTTCTAGGTTGCACTGGTGCACTGACGCTACCAGGGTGGAAACATTAATTTATTTTGCAAGCGCATCATCTCTCTGTGTTCTCCTGTGACCAAACTCAAACTCATAGTAGGATCATATCGTGGTCTAAACCAATAAGAGACAGAGCTCAGGCAGGTCTTTGCCTCTGACTGGCTGTGGTCCTGTTCACTGCTCTAAGTTGTGTTTAAAAATTGTGAGCGACCTGAGCGCCAGAGTAGCCTAACTGAAACGGAAAAAAAACGAGGGAAAACGAAGAGAGGTAGAAACATTGAAAGTTTTTTCATTAAGAAAACTAAGCCTACAACCAGCCCTACTACTGAGGGCAGCTGTGGCTTGGAGGTAGAGCGGGTCATCCACTAATCAGATGACTGGCGATTCGATCCCCGCCAGTCTGCATGTTGAAAGTGTCCTTGGGCAAGATACTGAAACCCAAATTGCTCCTGGAGGCACTGCGTTTACTGTAAGGAGTGCGGTCAGAATATGGCTAGTAATAGTGCATTCGTAAGCGGGTCAACATAGTTTTGTATTGAAACTTAAAAAACACAACATGTCTAAAAAACACACTATATGCCGTGTAAGTGTGTAGAGAAAGTGGCCCCTCTGCCAGCTGCATTTCAGCAGCAGGGGTGATAATCAGGTCCTCTGAGGAATCGGACGTGATAATCAAATTTAATGTTGCATACAACATTGCCAAAGAAGAGTTGCCATTCATCAAATTTAAATCAGAAATTCTTCTCATGAAGAAAAATAGATTAAACATAAAACGTTGCTTAATGTTTTTAGTTTGAAATGTTCCATTTCAGCTCAGTGAAGCACTTTAAACACTATTTTTCTTTTTGTATATAATTGTGCTTCAAATAAAGACAGGCATTTCTCTACACCATAGTCTTGTTTAGGCCTGTGTTGAAAAAATCGATTTTCTGATTCTGAATCGATTTGCATATTAATTTCTTAAGATTGATTCGTACATCCAAAGATCGATTTAATTGAATTAAAATTTTAAGACATTTTCCCCCGGTGAACTTTAACCCCACTAGTCGCGTCATTGAATTGAAACAGGCGTGCACCTGTTTAAAAGGGAGACACGGGGTTGCTCCAGGTGGGACTGATGAATTAGAGCGGCAAGGTGTATGAGAGTGTCCCCGTTAAAGGACGGAGGCAGATGTCCAGTGTTTATGAAGATTTATTGCGGTTCTATAATAAAATACAAACAGCAATCAGAATAGCATGAGCTATACATAATGCACAAATAATAATACTGGCTAAAGGACTGTACTGAAAGATACACACGTCTTATGTAAACAAATACCGCACACGAGGCTTATAGCTTTGACGGCGTGATTAGCTAATTAGCCGAGCATTAACACAATATAAAGTAGCGTCAACATATTACAAATAATAATTAACACAACACGGCATCCAACTTGGACGGTAAGTTAGTGGAGAAGCTCACCTTTTCTCATTCAACCACAATAAACCCACGATGCAGGATATAGGAAAAACACAAGCAAGAAATACATCATACACTGCTCTTTAGCGAAGCTATATACTTCTCTCTAAACTACGGCGTCTCACACATGCGAGGTGCGTTCAATGACCGTCGGAATGACTATGATGCGTTCATAAACGTGGGAAAAATGGAAATTCACCCGAAATATAATAAAACTACAGACAACAGAACACTCAAGGAAAACTCTACAATTACCAGCCACTTCTGTACGTTCTGTTAAAATAACTGAGGCGATTGCGGGTTACATTTGCAAAGATGTGTGCCTGTATTCCGTTGTTGAAAACGAGGGCGTCAGGCGACCAAAAAAATGGTTTTAATAACACTAACCCAAATCGAGATCGGATCGGATTATGATAATCGATTCTCAGTCTTGAGAATCGGAATCGAATCGATTCTTGGAATTTGAATCGATACCCAGCCCTAGTCTTGTTTAAAAATCATTCACATTATATGAAAGTTATGGAGAGCGATAAAAAGGTGACCGTATGGCTTTAAAGGTGACGCAATGAAAAATGTGGGTGCATCTAAATTTTGTGCTGGAGCACCTAAAAAACAAAAAAAGTCAGGCACACCAGTGAAAGCAATGAAAAAAGTTAGTCTGGAGCCCTGAGACTCATTCTGAAGAAACAGCATTTTAACATGGTGGACCTGCAGCATGTATAGATATAAAAGGTTCATTCTAAGATAACAAAAACACAGTGGTTCTTGTTTTCAGGTGATTATACACATGAACATAGTTATGAATATTCAAAAATATTCTGCCAACAAATCCCCTGAAATCGTAGATTCTAAGATTCAGTGTTAGTCACCTTTAAATAGACCAAGTGTCCAAGTCCACTTTACATGGACCACTTCACTTTTCTACAGGCCTTAGCATAGGGAGGAGGAGTGATATGAAATCCTCCTCCTCCCTATGCTCACACAAACACACAATCTGGCAATTTAGGCAGTTTACCGAATGCAAAGGAAGTAGCTGAGGCCATTTTAGTAGCTGGGGTCTTTCTACCACTGTGCCCATGTCTCACCCCCCTCTCACACACAGACAGCTGCTCAGTAGCAGCTGTCACTGTGGTCCAAAAACTGTTTCCCATAAACACTCTAGAAAGCACAACATTAAATGGTAAATGGACTGTAGGCCTACTTATATCTCTTATATATCTATAGGAGCAATTTGGGGTTCAGTATCTTGCCCAAGGACACTTCGACATGCAGACTGGAGGGGATCAAACCGCCGATCATCTGATTAGTGGACGACCCGCTCTACCTCCGAGCCGCCCCGGAACAGACAGCTGCAGTGAGAAATGACTCTACAACTCTACTTCTGTAAAACCTGGAAACTCAGAGATACAAAATAAATACATTAACCACTAACCGTTGAAGTCATGCAGATCAAACTTTGATTTGTGTCCCAGCCGAGCTGAACTCAAACTGTTAACATGAAGCGTAAAGTGAGACAGCTGGCTAATGACAGCTAGCAGTGTGCTGCTAAGTTCAGCTCTTCTCTGCTAAATCTGTCACGCAGTCAAACAAACTGAACAAGATTCAGTGTTTACAGCGAGCACGTCCCATATCTTTTCTACACTGTCATTTAAAACATGGCAGGAGTGAGCTATTAGCATGGCTCTACCTTCCACACAACTTCAGGCGTGCTAGCTCCGTTTATTTGTAGCCTTCCCCAGCAGGCCAGCAGCTAGCTCGCCAGCACAGATGAATCACGCCCATCAGAGAGGACACACACACACACACACACACACACACACACACACACACACACACACACACACACAGAGACTGTACTGACTGAACGCTGCCAGGCTAACTGTTAGCTGCTAAGCGTCACTTTTAGAAGCTGTAACCTGCCGGACTGGCTGTCTAGCTAGCTGTGCTTGTCGGACTACAACACGACATGGAAGCATTCCTACAAACGCCAACAAACACTGCGCCACTACCAGCTGAGAAGTTGTTTACCAACGCAGACTTAAACGTTCTCCGGTTCTCTCATACCTTTCAAAGTGACAGCAGCAGTTCCTCTGTTCCTGTACTGAAACCAAACTTGACGTCTGAGTTGCGCCTGTGATTGGAGTCGCAGTGGAATACGCCCCAAAGCCGGGGAATTTGACATTGTGATTGGTTGTTGTTCAGTATGCTCGCAGGATATTACTGGTTGAAACTATTGATTTATGGACATTTAGCAATTCCCTCCCACCTCGCTTTACAATTGGACGCTTACTTTTAGAAAGATTAACATAACCATAATTGGTAACGTTTGAGCTACAATTATTGGTTGACAGACATGTCAATCATTAGTGTGGCATCGTCAGTCAGTGGCAGTGGGCACCGGCGTAGTCCGCTGGTCTTTGTTTGGATGGGGTAATATGTGGATGTCAGATGATTGCTATTACAGGAGATTCGGAATAATTGTTTTTTTTTGTTTGTTTGTTTGTTTTTGTGTTTAGATTTTTGGGATTCCTCAAACACATTTTAATGTGTGTGTCATTGAGTTGAACAAATCGTGTAATCATGGTAATCGTTGTGTGTGTGTGTGTGTGTGTGTGTGTGTGTGTGTGTGTGTGTGTGTGTGTCTTATTTGTACAAATGTAACAAAATTTGACTGAAAACGTGTGCTGCTGAGCAGGCTGTAATAATAAGTTAGTCACACTGTAGCAATCAGCTGTTCTGACTGAAGCGCTTCTGTCCAGTTGAAATCTCCCTGTCGGCAACCTATGGCTCAGATGTGGCTCTTTTGATGACTGCATCTGGCTCGCAGACAGGGGTGAAAAGTAAGCCGGTACGGTCAGTGGTGTATCCAGGACATTTTTACCGGGGTGGCCAAGTGTGGAGTGGCCATGGCAGCGTGAAGTTTAATGCCATGCACGCAGCCGACCACAATTTAAATCCCAGTCCTTTTCTGCATGTCACATACCCTCTGTCTCCCATAATTTCCTGTCTCATAAGTGTTAAATAAAGGTGTCTATTCTGGTAAATTTATATTCCTCAAGTATATCTGATATCAACATACACACATACATTAGTACACACACACACCACACATATTATATATATATTATACATACACATATACATATAGTACACACACACACACATATATATGTACATGTGTGTGTGTGTGTGTGTGTATACTATATTTATGTATATATGTTCACGTAGCTGTAAACACTCAGCATTAGAAAAATACATACGTTGGTTTGGTGTTACATAAGGAGTAAACATTTATAATCATCACTTTAAAAGTTACATACGTTGTTTTTGGTGCCTGTTTGTTTCCCAGATATATTAGTGTGTGTGTGAATGGGTGTATAAGAGACATTAACTTAAAGAACTTTGTAGAAAAGCGCTTTATGAAGTTCAGTCCATTTCCTTTTATTAGTTTACGGGCAGATCTGCCTTATCCAATATGACGGATCCGTTGACGTATCGCGACCAACGACCAACCCGCTCAATGCGGCGTCTATCTATATATGTCTGTGGTTGAGACCCTTTGATCGATTTTTGATCACCTCGTGCCACCGGTCATGACGTAACGTTGATGTGAAGTTGTGATAAGCGACAAGAACTGTGTATTGTGTTTTATTTTGAAAGGGGGCGGAAGTTTATTACGTTGATTCTGTGTCGGATTTTCTGTCTGGTGCGCAGTGCTCTGTTGAAATTTACGAGGTTTAGCAGCGGCTCGCGTCAAAAATAGAAATGCTATGGAAGACGAGGAGACGCTTCTGGGACGCCCTGTGTGAGTGCTCTCATTGACTAGACTGGCGGCTATCTGCTACGGTGACCGCGGCGCAGCCGTAACGCGGCTGTAACGCCTCCGGTGTGAGTCCTGTTACGAGATTACGAGATTAAAGTCATTATTAAATATGGTGAGAATTAATTACGAGATTAAAGTCGTTATTAAATATGGGGAGAATTAATTACGAGAATAAAGTCGTAAATATTCTATCCTGTTGTTTTAGAGGGGGACAGTTGTTAAAATGAGGGCCGTGGAGCATTTCGTGGAATTGTACTTTAGCATATGTAGGAGCCAGATTGGTCATTTTCTGTGTTCATGAGTGTTGTACACATTTGTGCTAGTAAGGGGCAGTATCTATTTAGGCCATTGTTTGAATCTATATAGGTAGGTGGGTTAATCAGCGCAGGGGCGCACGCTGGGGAATCCATAAGTTTTTTGACTGTGCCATGGCGTGTAGTGACAAACTATAGCATAGGTTTCACAAATAAGGAGATACTTAATCTTTTGGCATATCGGCATCACATAGTTACGACGGAGTATTAGGTATTAGGGCCATATTTAATAACGACTTTAATCCCGCAATTAATTCTCGCCATATTTAATAACGACTTTAATCTCGTAATTAATTCTCGTCGGCATATTTAATAACGACTTTAATCTCATAATTAATTCTCGCCATATTTAATAACGACTTTAATCTCGTAATTAATTCCATTTATTTGTTTTTATTTAAATGTGGCCCTACTGTGTCGTATATGGTAAAAATTCAATCATTCATTAATTTTCTACCCCTTATCCTGCACAGGGGTTAGGGTGATCTCAGCTGACTTTGGCCAAGATATGGCAAATATTAATTTATGTAAATGTTTCATCGACTTAATGTTGATTGTAAATATTAATATTACACTTATTAGGCTAAACGTGAATACAATGTTTCTGTGTGTTTGTGTGTATGTGGGGGATACTCACACGTCATTCACACTAGAACTGAAAAATCATAATCATTGGTGGTAATACAGCATAAAGACTGTATTGCCCTGATCTTGTTTGCAGGAAGCTGGCATGATCTCCCTGTCTTTCCTGTATATGGCCCAGCCTGCCCACCAGAGGATGCCTTCAATAAACACAGTACAGACTACCCACACATTGTTTGCTCAAAAGCATAGTAGAGAAGCTTAGCTAAAAGACATCAGTCCTGCTGGTCATTTCCTTACCCACCAGGGTTCTTCAGGGATGAGAGGGCCATCCTGAGAAACATAGTTAAATACAACATTACACTGTCATGCTGGCAACATTAATAAATCAAATCAAATCAAATCAATTTTATTTGTATAGCCCAAATTTTTCCGTTTTGGGACACAGAGTTATGAAACAGCCGATTGTAGAACATTGTAGAACCTACAAAAAAGTCTCTTGGATCCATGGCCATTAGAGAGATATACTTCACACCTTTCGTCAAACTCTGGTTGACCCCGCTTTGACAGTTTTTTACGACTTTGACCTTTGACCCGGAAAGGGGGGTCCCTCCCCGCCCACCCCTGCTACTGCTATGGGCTGTGCTGAAGGGGTAGTACGGCATGCGCAAAACCCAGCCCGCCCCCCCTGTACTGCTATTGGCTGTGGCTGACAGCACACACACACAACACACACACACACGCACCACACACACACACAAACTCACACACACCACGACACAATGTATGACATTGCAATAAATGGAGTTTGAATTAAAGTTCTGAAATGGGGCATGTGCGCATATGCCGCATATGCGCACAGAGATAAGAAAAAATAATAAAATTTGTAAAAACAACCAATGAGAGAAAGGGTGTGGAAAAACACTTTGTACGATTCCTTTAAAACGGGTGTGCGTCTTGAGAATGACTCAAAACCTCTTGGTGAAAAATAATAATAATAAAATTTGTTAAAAACAAGCAATGAGAGAAAGGAGGTATTCTGGTCTCTCCCCTCATGAAGTTATGGAGGTTAGAGTTTAAAGTAAAAGGATGTTCTGGGTGGCGGGGAAACTCAGGTGTGAAAACAACCTCAGCGGACATCCTGGGTTAGAGAGGTGGAAGGCTAATCTCAAATGGCTGAAATAAAGTCATAACGTAATCGGGTTGTCTGGCGTTCGTTTTCTGGGTATAAAAGCGTATCTCACACACGACGCAAGCACGCACGCACACACACCCACACACAAACACGCCACACGCACATACAACACGCACACACACAGGCAATAAGACTTTCAATTGTAAGAATACATCTAGTAATGGCAGGAAACTTAGTTGTGAAAACAACCCAGCCAATCGGCGTGTGAGAGAGGCAAGCTAAACACCTCAAATGGTGGAAACACCGTAAACTAATAAATTGTTCTGCAATTCGTGTTTTGTAAGACTGCAACTTTAGAGCTGGTTTAGTCAGACTCAGAGTCACTGACACCCACAGCTTGGACGAGTCGCTCGGTATGGGACATACTTTTAAACTACTTTCGTTAATTCTATTATTGTGTTGACTTTCTACCAAAAGTGAAACTATCAGTATTCATTTTAGTTTAGAAAATAACATTTCATCCGAGGGTTCAGCCCTCTCGACTTCTCCTTCTGACCAACAATTCCTATTCCCGGTAAGTTGAGTGATTTTTTAAACATTTTTTAAATTCTGTTTTGCAATCATCGTCTTTTTCATTTCATGAAGTGGACTTCTGACGAGTTTGAGTAAACTTTTGAAAGATACAGTTCATTGTTACTACTTACTACTATTATTGATTAATATTGGCGTTCTCAAATATGCTTTCTTCAAGCCGATATTTTACTCCGCCAAATAAGAGTTGTACACAACATTTTAGAAACTAGCAGAAGGTTAACTGTTTTTCTGTGTTATAAGACATTTGTGTGCTTTTTGGGTTGTGTTTGTTGGATCAGGAGTTTGTTTTCCACTAACTGAATGTCTTTTTCTTCTTGAAGTGACTGCCGAAAGAGTTTGTGGGGCATAGATTCAACAAACAGATCACGGTGGGGTTATATATTTTCTCTGACTGTTCAGTAAACTGATGAGATGTAACCCTTTTTAAAACTTTTCCCGTCTCCAAACTGTCATATATAGAGCTTTCTGACGGAGCGCTCAGCTTCCAGAGTTTGAACGCCGTATCTAACTATCTATCGCATGGTGGATGCGAAGCACTCTGAGCACTCCCCAACAACGACTATCCGTGCAAACCGTCTGCGATAGGACACGCAACCACCCAGAAACGGCAGGAAATCTGCCGCCACTACAGTGGCGCATCGGGTAAAGTCGAAAAAACTTTCTAACAAGAAAAAAATATAATAGTTTCCGACGATGGACAAGGTGACGTTTGGATTTCAATGATGTTTTACACGAGCCCAGCTTCAGTTTCTCTCCCGGGAGTCCTGGTGTCAGAGCTTCCTATAACAAAAAACCCTACGTCCTCACAACAATGTGGGTAGGCTAATGTTTTCTAATAGAAGAGAGCTTTTTGTCTCGTCTCTTTAATTGTCTTGTGAAATTAGAAATATGTTTTTTTTTTGTCCCCCGTTGTGGAACAAAAGAGCGTGGGACCGGAAACCTGGGAAGCGGAGTCAGCAGTACAGCCTGACGTGTGGGGACACGACGCGGGGAAAGGCCGGCGCGTGAGACTCGATCTACAGAAGCCGAAGCACGATCCTTGGAAGCCAGAAGGCAGTCTGGAGGGAGGGAGTCGGCCTCACACCACTGACTGCGACGAACGTGAGAAGAGACTTGAAAAGCTTTTAACTAGCGTTATTGAGATTGCTGTATTTATATAGACAAACGGACGACGTCGTGAGACACTGCAAAGTGTTGCATAGCGGCTTTGTGAATGCTGAATTCAGGAGAAAAAAGTCCTAAAAACCTTGGTGTGTTACAGTTAAAATAAAAATAAAAAAAATATGAAGAAGGAAAAAATCTTTTCTTTGGTCTGTTATTTAGAGGTGTTATGGTTGACGAGAATTAATAACAAATCTCCACACACCTACTCCTGTATATGAACCGTGTGCTAGGTGTGTGAACCGTCATCAGTCGACTGATATAAATAGTTCACAACCTAGTAAAGACGCTCTGGGCCTTGTTTAAACAAAACCCATCTTACATCTCCGATGTTGAAAATTATTTCGCCATTTAGAACTTGAAACAAGCATCAGATTGACCAAACCGACCAATAACCTCCCACACTCCTCCTTATACCCTTCTCCCTCCCCCTCCTCCTGCTGCACATGCAATAGGAGTCCAAGTCCCCCCCTTTCCTGCCTCTCCTACCCCCACCCACTCCCGCAATTCAATCGGCTTCATTTCCAACTCAAATTTAGAGGAAGTCCATGTCCTAGCATGGTGGAGGAAACGTGAGAGGTCCGGTCTGATTCTCACCCCCCAGACCTCCCACCTGCCTCCTCCAATCGAGACCGTGTCCCGGCGACCGGTTCAACAATCTGCGAGTTGAGACGACTGGACCTTCAACCGTTCCCCGCCAGAACATAAACCTGATCTGTGCACAGTTATGACCAATGTGATGTTAATTCTTAGCGAAATGGCCGGACTGTACCAGAGCACAGGTTGGGCGTAATGGATAATACAGCTAGAGCGTATTGGTGAAATGTTCAGAATCATGTATCTGGGTTGTTGGATGAACATTACTGGGATGTGCTATCTACCTGCTTTTGAGGCCTGGTTCCAATTAAGCCCGCTTGATAGCACAGATGCTAGGTAGCATAGTGGTTCAGGTGTGCATGATCCTAGCAGGGCGGGTGTTAAACGCAAACTGGAAATAAAACTTTAGACTGTGAAATAATACGAATTAAAGACCACACATCTGTACATTGGTAGCCACAACAGGAATGGATCACCTCTGCTTTGCCTCAACTTGCCCATGTAAAACATCCTCTAATCACTGATAATCAGGCCTTCGAAAAAGGGAGTAGAGTTTTCAGAGACTCGTCGGTCTGAGCTATCAGACCCCGCTCACTTTACTGACTGTGTCAAATGTTGAAAAACATTCTGAACCGCAAAATTGTTTGTTTTCACAAAGGTCCGGATCAGCAGCCGTCTCTCAATTTGAGACGGCTTTCCTCGCGAATAGATCAAATCCATCTGTTCTCTTTTTGCGTTTCAAGAACCATACTTACGGTATAAAAAAAATCTAAAGCCTTTCTCGGGGTTACCGTAACGTCTGTCATTACTGCTACAAAAGCACATGAAGCCCTGACGCCACCCAATGCAAAGGATCACTGCTCCGGTTGTACACAACCCTGATTTACTAGCAGGATCTCAAACCCGTAGACTGCAGCGCTGCAACAGGACGGTCGTAAAGCCTCTGTGTTTTGACAGGCACAAGGAAGCCTAGAGAAGACCTTTGGTGATGATGAAACACTAGCAGTATATCGCAACACAATCAATAAGATGTCAGAGTTCGCAAAAACAAATACACATCTCAGTCACAAATGCCACGGCTAAATGCAACATTTGCGGAAGAAATTAGAATCCACGCCGGTGATCACCTCTGCTTTCATTTCACTTTTGCCTCCGACTAAATCTCATGCAGATAAATGATTTTTTATGACTGTGAAAACCATTTGTGTTTCAACAGAACGTGCAAACCTTTATTGTCTGCACCAAAACACTAAGCGGCGTGCGGTGGATGTCTTACGGTTTTGAATGTGTCAGGGACTTTTCTCCTGCAGTTCAGGGGCCGCGTACCTAAACAGTGTTTGTGCTCACACTGCTAAAGGTTTTGACAAGCTATCTGATCCTCAACACCATGACGAGATGGGAATCAACCTTCTCTCTCATGCAGCATGGCAGAAACTAGAAATTCTCTGTTTCCAAGACCTATTTTAATCTAAAAATCATCGACTCTCTGTCATTCCTCACACCATGCGTATCAGCGCGACATGCCAAGGCGCTTGGTGTTCTTCTGATCAGACCAAGGGTCATTTCCCCACGTTTCAAGTTCAGATGAAGAATTTGCAGTATATCGTGAGCTTATCCTCGCCGCATGCATTATGGCGTTAACCGTAGACTCTGCTCAGCAGCAAGGAGTTTTACGTCTTGGTACAGAGAGAGGTATGTCAGGTAACGTTGACTTTGAGCGAAGTGAAGCTCGGCTGCTACTGTTGAACATTATGAACTTCTTGCACATTCTGCAGGGTGCCGTCTGTTCAAAATCGATTCTCTCAACTGACACAGGGCGTAGACCCACTTTAGCATGCATCACCATCGCGCTGCAGCCTGAAGGTGTTCTCACAAAATTCCTCCACCCAAAACCTGGCCATACTCCCTTCGCAGGATAACTACAGGTGCCAGATCCACAAGCTACTCCCACGCCTGCCATTCAGGGTTTGAGTGGTGAGCACGGCAGCATAAATGTTTTTATCCAGCATGCGTTAAACAAGGGGGGAGACAACGGTAGGACGTACTTGTTGACGGTTTTCCGAAATAGACGTTGTTGCCGTAGCTGGGGAGTTTCCGGGTGCCTTTCTACCACGGTTGCCGTCTGTTTTAACCCCCCACGGACACTTGCCCTCTGAGGCGAGTTCCCCTGGAGGAGCTGCAGGCGGCCTCGTGAGGAGGAAAAGTGCAGGCATTTGAAATCGGTTTACGGTGTTGTCAGGACGGCCGTTCATGTGGGCGCATCAATGGTCGGCTTGAAAAAAGGGCGCAGGCAGGGGTTAAAAGCGTTGCGAAGTTCCTCCCTCCCGAAACTCTGTGCTCCATGCTCTATGGGAGGTAGAAGGCGCGGGGATGAGTACACGGCTGGGCCTACGAGCCCGGTGCATATTGTAGCGGTCCCACTGCTCTGGAGCCGTGATGTCAACGGAAGGTGTCCCTATCCGCTAGGCTTCACCCACCATCATCACAAGATGTGAATCAACCTCAAAAACTATTTGGGCTCATCAAAAGCCAACACCCCACCCTCCTAGAGGGCTCTTGTTCCCAGTGTTTACTTACAAAACATATAGAGGTAAATTGGTGTTCACCATCTGTCGTAGAGCGCTGAATTTGAATGTGAAATAAAAAATAAGAGGGTCCGTGTAGACAAGAGAAGCGGCCAGAATTGAACGGGTGTGGGTCAGCCGTTGAAGTGAACACGGCCTCCTTGAGGTTGGTATAGGTAGGTAAGATCATTGAAGTGTGGCCACTTGAAGGTTTTGTAGAGCTTATTTTTGTGGGCTACATGCACACCTTCCTGAAAGCGTAACTCAGGAAGTTCAGGCTCCACTGATGCGCTGATCAGGAAAGCAGAGAAAAGTACATCAGGGACTATGAGCTTGCATCAGGCGTGGGCTAGACGCTGAAAAGATTGAGGTGAACCCCTGCAAAGAGAAGGTGGCGTAAACTTGTTCTCAACAGTGTTTCTGGGGAAAGTTTTTTGTGCAGAGAAAGCAATCTGCCTCGACCGCCCTGGTCAGCGACTGAAGACTTTCTCCGATTCATGTTTTCCGGTCAGTACAATGTGAAATACTTTAATTTGCTGAACGACAAGACCGCTATGATTTCAGTGGAATTAACACAAGCGGTGGCGTCGTGCCTCCAGTAGAGCTAATAATGTGTAATCGCTGCATTCAACTACTGCTTATGCCCCGTCTCAGCTGTACAGTTTCTAGAGCAGGGTGCAGGGAAAAGGTTCTCTACATGGATACTGACAGTCTGATATATGTTGGTGAAAAGAAGGGGGGGTGCTCTGAAATTGGTGAATTTATCTGGGGGAATTTGACCGATGACTGACGGTGACACCAATTCAGAATTTGCAGCCCGCTGGTCCCAAAATTAACGACGAACGCGCTACCACTACAGGGCCAAACGCCAGAACGAGACAAAAGAAAAAGGTAGTATGTGGCGTGGTCAAAGGTCTCACTCAACTAGAGAATGCTTGGTGAGCAGGTAAACTTGGACAGGCCGGAGAGCGGTGGAGGGTTAGCCTTGAAGGCTCTCGAGGGGGCGCTATTGAGACCCCTCAGCATAACATCAGACGTAATAAAAAGAGCTTTCTCTTGAAAAATTGCAACATTTCAAAAAAGTTTAGAGTGGTTGTATGACAAAGAACGGCTCTTAGCGACGGCACAACTCTGCCTTGTGGCTACTGAAATAGGAGGAGAGAAACAAACAAATCAGACAAACAAAAAATAAATAAAAAGAAAAAATGTCACACCTTACTAACGTGGAGCAAGTTCATTTTGATCCCGACGCGCGCACCCTTTGCATGTATGATTTGTGGGTCCCAGCGGTGTGGGAAAAAATATTTTGTAAAAGTGTTATCGAAAATTGGTGAACATGAATAAATGGTGGTACCTGACAATATTGTAAATGGATTTATACTTCTTTTCAACCCATGTATGCTGAACTGGCAAAAAGGAATAAAAAGATTAAGTTTGTTGAGGACTGGCCCTGATTCTTTTGAGGAAGCAGAGCTGTTTCATCCTGAGCAGAACCATTTGAGTGATTCTGGATGATGTTATTTTTCCAGCGCTACGACATCCTGAATGGTCAAAAGTTTTACTCAGTAACAGAGCATCATAGAAATATGAGTGTGTTTATGTTGAGAAAAAAATGTATTTCACAGAGGTAAACACAGCCGACCATGAGTTTGAACAGTATTAATCTGGTGTTTTTTAAAACCCTCGGACAAATTACAGATGAATATATTGGCCGCATCAAATCTTTCCCCCTCAACAAAAAAGCCTTCTTTTTATTAAGAGT
>NW_020859799.1:0-617 GCF_000972845.2 Larimichthys crocea | reverse complement strand
TGTGGTGGTTTTGTTTGTTTTGTTTTGTTGTGCATGTCCCTACTTGTTTATTTATGTGTGCACACTATGGGGGGCTTGTAATCTCATTGTACTTGTATAATGACAATAAAGGCATTCTATTCTATTCTATTACAAAGATCATGTATTTAATTCTTAGTGGCTAATAGGGATGTAACGATACACTCAACTCACGACTCGATTCGAGTCACGATTTTTTGTTCACGATACGATTTTTTCACAATGTTTTTTAAATCAAAATGAGCTACAGACAAATTATGACCAAATAAAAATATCTTTTTATTTGTAGGAAAAAAATCTCTCTTTACAGAAACTCTCAAACAGTTTGTGTTCTTATTAGGGCTGCCAGCAAGCAGCTGATCTGACCATTACCTTTCAGCTTGAAGTATGAGCTAACTGAAAATAAAAATAACAAGATGATAGCTCATTTACCCTTTAATGAGAGTCCACGGCCCCGGGAAACAGCGAGGTCCGGGCTCTGTAAACGCAGAGCCGGTCGCGGCGCACCGCCTCGGAGGAAATGTGCCCGGCGGGGGCCAGCCAGCGCCGGGGAGAGGTCCGACGAAGGGATCCCCCCGCACGGTGCGGCCGTCCCTGAC
>NW_020859798.1:0-540 GCF_000972845.2 Larimichthys crocea | reverse complement strand
TGAGGACTTCCGGTGCGGTGCTACAATAAGATGGATAATAACGAGCTCCCGCAAGTCGGTTTTAACTTTTTGGAGTTTCACGTTAAAGAGTTGGTCCTAAGGAAAGCATGGCAACAGAAGATTGAGATTAACGGTAAAATACTTTATTTTGATAACGACTATGCGACAGATGTCATGGAGAGGCGCAAGGCATACGGACCCATCAAGGCAGCTCTGAGGGAGAAGGGGATCCGCTTCCGGATGCCCCACACGAAGAAGAAGAGACGGGTGCAATAGGACTCCGGCCTGGTGATATACAGCACAGCGGAGGAGGCAGCATGGGACCTGAATCGACGCAGAATCAGGGTGAAGGTGATGACTAAATGAACACTGCTGCGGCCGCGGAGGAGCGACTGAACGCAGCAATGCCATGGAAGCGCACCACCTGCACTTCAGACAGCGCAGCTTGGCGTGCAAGGGAGAGGCTGACAGAGTTCAGACGAGACACAGACCAAGGAAACTGCAATGGATGAAAAGATACAGGCTATGTCACCCGGTGAC
>NW_020859797.1:0-808 GCF_000972845.2 Larimichthys crocea | reverse complement strand
ACTTAAATCATCCCTGAGGAAGGTGGCAGTAAAATTAGAGGGCCTCTAGAAACTTCACCCAGAAATGTTGAGTGACGAGTGGGCTGAGCATGTTTATTTAGACACAGGAGCAGATAGCGGTGATGCGCTATCAGGCTACGTTTACACATAGCCAGGGTATGTTGAGAAACGAATATTTCCCTCCCTCCGTTTTCCAAAATAACATCGTGCACATAGCATCGTTTTCAAAAAAGTCAACCCGCATAAATACGCCATCGAGCGCCGTCATAACTACGCCAAGCCTATGGGCAGCAGTGTAGGAAGAAGGAGAATCCTCTGCAAGCCAATCAGAATAATGCTTCCATGATCATCGTCATAGCAAAAGGTAAACATTGGTCACACTTTTGGCGCATCCGCTGCCAAAAACTCAGTTTATCTGAATTTACACGCAAACGCAAAACCGTAGTTTTCCAGAATCTCCACTCTAGCCGGAGTTTTTAGAAAGATTCGTTTTCAGAGGCGAATTCACCGTTTGCGTGTAAAAGATAGGTACAAACAAAGAGAAATGTCTCCGTTTTTAAAAATACCCGTGTACGTGTAAACAGGGCTTCAATTAGCATTAGCATGTTAGCAATCAGCATGTATTTCATTCTTAGTGGCTAATGCTAATTGCTAGCGCGTCAGCACGGCTGCAGGTTTTGAAGGTGGTATCTTAGTGAACTCATAGAGCTGCTGAACTTAAACGTAGTACAGTGGTCCCTCGTTTATCGCGGGGGATACGTTCTAAAAATAACCCGCAATAAGCGAAATCCGTGAAGTAAGTTTTACA
>NW_020859796.1:0-526 GCF_000972845.2 Larimichthys crocea | reverse complement strand
TTAAGGGAGACTTTCACACTGATTTATCATTTTCACTTAATTCATAGAGGCCTCTATCACTGTTACTTCCATCTATTAACTAATCAATATGAAATTCACCTCAAACAATTATTCATCTTGAACAAAACTGGTTAGTGTAAAACTATGCATTGATTGTCTACAATCAATTGAACTTTGAAATGACATTGTTTCTAATGAGATGCATAATAAGACACACTTCTATTGTTCCTCCAGTGAAAGCAGTGAAAGGAAGGAGTGTGGGAAACCAGAGGAAACTCACTCACAGAGCCCTGTGGGACAATAGATCCAGACCTTTGACCTGAAGGGACAGAGACTAAACGGACTCTTGATCCTAAGACTGAATCTTCCTAACTTCAGGATTCCAACATGTGTTCAATTCAAAAGTCAAAACTTTTCCAGACTTCTTGGTAGATCTATCAGATCATATTTGACATCTGAAATACAAATTGCTGGATGTTTCTAATGTAAATAAATAGTTTTAAAATCCAACTGTTGACATTTGCTC
>NW_020859795.1:0-929 GCF_000972845.2 Larimichthys crocea | reverse complement strand
TTACATAATTTTTTATCAACCCGATAGGTTCATTTTAACCGATTAAAAAGATCCGATAAATTAATTAAATTGGGGAAATTGTTTGCAGGCCGAGTAGCCCCAAAACTCCCTTATTGGCAGGACTCAAGCCTGGCTGCGTCTCTGCCAGACTAATAATGAACATATCTTCACCAGTGTAAAGACTTTGAGTTTTAATACGACGCAATGTTTGAAAAACAAGCGGTATTAGAAGAATATGAAGCAGCCGCGGTAGCAGCTAGCGGTGCTGCTAAGGCTGAAACAACACAGAGTGTGGATGTCCCGATTGGCGGATTTTGATGATTGTCACCTATCACCTATCGACCAGTCAGAGTCAGGATGATCGATTAGTATCGCCCACATTCACCTTTGACCCACCAATGACGATCCAGAATGAAGTAAACCCAAAGGTAGTATATCGCACCAAGAAGTCACACTTCACTGTCAAAGCCTCTTTGTCTTTATATAAACAACCAGGACCTTCGTGATTGATTTCAAACAGCGTTTTTTGGCGCTGGAATAGAACTTTTAACCATGAAACAGCAAAGATAGGACATACTGTGTCGTTTGGTGGATTTTTTTTTGCTACTCTTTGGGGGCTCTGCGACGTTTGTGTGGTTTGGTTCAAGTGGTGAAATTAGCAGAAGCACTAAAGTGGACATGTGCTGTTCGTGTTTTTGTTACATGCCCAGATCATTGCTTGGGGATTGAACGGTGTTTCGTTTGGGTAGCAATACTTGGTAGAGCTTTTATCTGAGTTTCTCCCAGTCATTTTGGTATGCGACATGTTAGGATTGGTGCTTCCTAGCAGACGCTAATCGTCTGTATTGTGCATGAATCTTACGCTGTCCCCTGTATGGGGACTTCCAGGTTGAAATATGAAGTTATCGGTAATCGGTATTGGCCATGAG
>NW_020859794.1:0-573 GCF_000972845.2 Larimichthys crocea | reverse complement strand
CCTTTTGCATCTTCTCTGAGGAGTGCCACCATGGGAGCCTCAAAACAACTCTCAAATGACCTGAAAACAAAGATTGTCCAACATCATGGTTTAGGGGAAGGATACAAAAAGCTAGCTCAGAGATTTAAGCTGTCAGTTTCCACTGTGAGGAACATAGTAAGGAAATGGAAGACCACAGGCACAGTCCTAGTTAAGGCCCGGAGTGGCAGGCCAAGAAAAATCTCAGAGAAGCAGAGGCGAAGGATGGTGAGAACGGACAAACTCAACCCACAGACCAGCTCCAAAGTCCAACAACATGATCTTGCTGCAGAAGGTGTCACTGTGCATCGTTCAACTATTCAGCGCACTTTGCACAAGGAGATGCTGTATGGGAGAGTAATGCGGCTGAAGCCTTTTGTACGCACATGCCAAAAAAAGAGTGGCTTGAGGTATGCTAAAGCACATTTGGACAAGCCAGCTTCCTTTTGGAATAAGGTCCTATGGACTGATGAATGTAAAATTGAGTTATTTGGACATTACAAGTGGCGGTATGCATGGCGGAAGAAGAGCACAGCATTCCAAGACAAACACTTG
>NW_020859793.1:0-551 GCF_000972845.2 Larimichthys crocea | reverse complement strand
CGACCCAATCCTGAGGCCACCGAATCTATTCTAAAGTCGACTCATTCATACTGTCCTAAGTGAGCATGCTCTGCCGCTTCTTTATCCTTTTTCCTTTTAAATCTAAATTTATGCTACCTTGAGAAGTGTAGAATGTCTGACAAAACGGCATCAGTCGTGACTCGTCAGCCAACGGCAGAGAGGTCTTCTATCTACAAATATTTTCCCCTACACTTCCAGTTATTTCTTTATAACCGACCTGAACTTCACCTAGTGAATTGCCTCCTTCTTCACAGACAAGGTGGCGACTATCAGCAAACAATTTTGTGACCCCCCCCCCCCAGTCACAACCTGTTACCTCCCCGAGACAACAGCGCAACTCTCTCCTCGTTCACCCCTCTCCCAGAAGACGAGGTATCCAAACTGATCATTGACAACCAACCCACCAACTGCCCGCTGGACCCCATCCCCTCTAAACTCCTACAAGATATCGCTCCTACGGTAGTCCCACCGATCACATCCGTGATTAATGCCTCACTGTTCTCAGAAAAAGACTACGCTTAACCCCGCCT
>NW_020859792.1:0-504 GCF_000972845.2 Larimichthys crocea | reverse complement strand
AAACCACTCAAAGCTACCTGCCTATACCACCAAATGGCAGACAGACAAAGTCAGCAGCTACAGCACAGTAGAGTATACAGCAGCTGTAGAGCCAGATATTTCCCTTGGCATGTAAAGTAAGAATAAATATGTGTTCTGAGTTTGTCAGACCAAAGAGGAAAGTGTTATTAACCATCCAGCCAAATTTGAATGATTCAAAGTATCGACGTTACGGGTGCTCTGAAGCTGCAGAGGCCACGGCCACTCATGGGAGCAGTCAAGCAGCAGTTATGAAGCGACTGAAATGTGTCAGATGAGTTAAAAAAAATGACATGACTAACTTTGAAACACTCTGAGCGAGATGAATGAATCTCTATCTCTCTGCTAGGTATGCTCAGGGTGGCCTCAGCGTGTCATCGAGCCACCCTTTAAGGACCGCCCACAAAATCCTGGACTGAAAACTCTCTAACTCCACATTCCAGTAACATATCGTTCAAAGTCTTTTTTCCAACATATTTGAAATAA
>NW_020859791.1:0-867 GCF_000972845.2 Larimichthys crocea | reverse complement strand
ACAGAGTTACAAAAATACCTTAGAGCAGCCACTGCAGCGAACACTACCAGGAACAGAGGGCTGAGGTGGCCGTGGTGCTGGTGCCTGAGATGGTAGTGAAGTTGCGATTGGAGCTGGTGGTCTGATTGGGAACGGAGGTATGGCTTGTAGGACAGCACCTCGACCTGGGATAAAAAAGGCTGTCGTAGTTGGGGCTGGGACCGCTGCTGGCACTTGAGTGGGTAAGAGGAGAAAGGTTGGTAACTGTGCAGTTTTAAAGCACTGGCTGCTGATGCTTCAGACATTTTGTCTGGTTAGCGAAGAAGAAGAAGAGGAAGCAGAGCGCTGACTAGACAGTTTGGAAGCGCTGTTGAAGAATTTTTAGGCGAAACATGGATGCTGCAGATGAATCTACATGTGTGCCAACTTCCTGATTTCAACGTTCTCTTGCAGGGACACAGTAACGTTGCCAAAAGTTGTTCTTAACTGCAATGTTTTTATTAGAAACGGAGAATCTGTCCAATCAAAACTGGCTTGGTAGGGGCTTTAAATGACTTCAGCCACTGTGGTACTGTCAGTATTTCTTTTTTTTTCTTTTAGGTAATAGAGATGGAGTCAATTGAGACTCTATTTTAATACAGCCAATCAAATCTTGCATACATCTCTAATGCTGGTGGTCTACCACAGGCAGATGGTCACACCGCAGCTTGTTGAACAAGTCACCAAAATAAAAAATAAAAAAATTCACCCAGGGAAAAGTGCACTGCTAGTGTCAGTTCTGTACTGTAAGCTTGTCAGCTCGGTAGCTGCTTGGCGGCAACACATTAAACAGCACGTAAACATACCTGCAAATGACGCTTTTTAAAGCTACAAAAAAGGGTTAATAAT
>NW_020859790.1:0-543 GCF_000972845.2 Larimichthys crocea | reverse complement strand
TCTTAAATAATCCTAAAAAGAGTTACTGTCGTTTAGACACCGTATGATTCCATTTATCGTAGACTGTTTCTAATTTTATATCAGCAGGATGTTTTATATACAATAAATACACCACACAGCATGCCTGTTATGGTAGCTGTGGGGTTAAATACACCGCGGCGTGCTGTATTTTTAACCATGGGACGCTGGTTTGCATCCCGGCCGTTGCACTCTTGCTGCATGTCGTATTATGATTTTAAAATAAAATTAATTGATGACTGTTCAGGTAATAGAATCCGTGTAATTCTCTTATTGTAACGTTTAACAAGAGATGATGGGTGAATAGGCTAGGCAAATAAATTATGTGTCCTTTTATTTTGTAAGCATGTTCATGATATCTAGACAATAAACCCTGTGATTTCATAGCCATTAAAAAAGTAACAACTCAATTGTCATGATATTCAGTGTCATGATTATTCACAAAGGAAAATTCCTCTTGATTGTGGTGACTCCATGACCTCTTCTTACTTACTTTATTTACAAGAAGTTTATACAATAAACATT
>NW_020859789.1:12246-15454 GCF_000972845.2 Larimichthys crocea | reverse complement strand
GAGTTCAGATCTACTAAACTAAAGGGAAATCACATCCGAAAGTAACAACATGAGTGTGGTGGTCATCATCTGACAGCCCGAATGCCACGCGACGTATTATTAAAAGCATTTCTGGGTTGTTTGTCCCACAAAATAAAAGTACTTTATTATTTCACATGCTGTACTATGAAACCCTCTTCAGACAACTCTCATCTTTACGATTTAACGTCCACAGATGCTGTTCTGTCGCTATTGTAGCGGACTCGTTACGACCGCTTGTTTCTAGACGAGGTCACTATTGTTATAACCCTACTTTTTCTACTCTTCCTCTATTTGTTTTCTATCACTTTTCTGTTGCAACTACCTTTGTCCCACAAGATGCCCATTCTCGTTCCTCCGTGATGAACTTAATGATAGACGCCGAAACAAACAGCCGTGATCCCTGACTTAGCCATATTACCTGCTCGCTACCACCGGTACCCCCTCATCTCACCCCACTTTTTTCTTTAGTCTTGTCTTCTGTCCTCTTATTATCGTTTCGATTCCCCCTCCCCCCCCCCGCCTCTCTTTTTTTTTTCCCCCCCTAACAACCTAAAGCACCTCCTTGCTCGTCAGCCTTAGTTTAGTACACTAGCTAGAAACAGAAACAATGCGCCGCTTCCAAATAGTCATCACAATCCACAACTCTGAGTTTTTTTAATGACACTCGGCGAACGAAGGGGAGGAGCTCCCAAAACAGCAGTTTGAACACAGACGTCTTTATTAATGTGAGGCTCCACTGACTGATTGACTGACTCTGACTGCAAGCAGCTCTGATGACTGCTGACTGAAGCAGCTTTCCAGCCTGAATCAGCCTGTGGAGGAGCCGAGCCGAGCCGGACTTCCCTGTGTCAGACGACTCTTTAGTTTTTAAAGTTTGACTAATGTCGCTGACTTTTTCTGTTTGTGGAGCCTTCAGGAGCGCGAGATGTTCACCCCTCACGCCATGCCAGACCTGCCAAATGAACGAGCGCCATGCGCGCAGACCCGAAACCACTGCTGGCTGACCCCGCCCCCTGGTTTATTTAGAGTAGTAGTGTTGGGAGTTGGAGTCTTTTATTTACCGACCTGATCACTGACTCTCAGACAGTAGTTTTTGGGAAGTTAGGACATTTTACCGACCTCTGACGCTGATTCCAGACGTATGTGTGGAGTTGGAGTTCAACTTTGTATAAACCGCATCATCCGACTCGGAATCAGGCTCTCAGACAGTGAGGAAGTCTGGGGAAGTTGGAGTGCTTTCTTATTACCAATAAGACTCTGAATCACTGACTCTCAGACAGAGTGTGGGAAGTTGGGAGTTCTTTTTACGACTTGACACTGACTCTCAGACGCTGAGTTGTGGGAAGTAGGAGTCTTTTTAAAACACTCTGATCGCTGACTTCTCAGACGTGAGTGTTGGGAAGTTGGAGGCTTGATATCCGACTCAACGTATTTTGAGTGGAGTCCTTTTACCTGACTTGATCACTGACTCTCGAACGCTAGTTGTTGGGATAGTGTGGAATTGAGTCTTTTTACCGACTCTGATCCTGACTCTCAACGTAGTTTGTTGAAAGTGGGCAGTCTTTCCTTTTTTAGTTTAACTAATTCATCAGCTGACTCTAGACGTTGTTGTGGAAGTTGGAGTAGTCTTCTTTTTACCTGACTCTGATCGTGACTGACTCTAAGAGTGGTAGGTTAGTAGTGTTGGAGAGTTGGAGTCTCTTTTTTACGACTCTGATCACTACTCTCAGACTGTAGTTTTTGGAAGTGTGGAGTCTTTTTTTTACTGACTCTGCTCACGACTCTCAGACGTATTAGTTTTTTTTTGCGAGAAGTTGGAGTCCTTTTTACTACTCGACGCTGGATCTGACTCTCAGCACGATAGTTTTGGAGAAATTGGATGTCCTGTTTATTTACTGACTTGATCGCTGACTCTCAGCGTAGTATTTTTTAGAATTGGAGTCTTTATAGTTTTGAGAACAGTTGGAGTCTTTTTCATGACTCTGATCCGCTGATCTAGACGTTCGGTTGAGTTGGAGTCTTTAGTCTTTTTATGACTCTGATCACTGACTCTCAGACTGTAGTGTTCGGAGAAGTTGGAGTCTTTTTTACTGACTCTGATCACTGAATCTCAGACGTAGTGTTGGGAAGTGCTGAATCACTTCTTAGTGGAGAGTCTTTTTACGACTCTGATCACTGATCTCAGACGTAGTGTTGGGAAGTTGGGTTCTCTTTTACTGACCCTCTTTCACTTGACTCTCGTTCATTTTAACTCTTACTCTTGCTGGTGCTGTAGCCCTCTTGTGCGCGATGTAAACGCGACATATGAACAGCCACTAAACTGCGTCTTCTCTCTGGAGGCAGCAGGAAGGAGCTTTCAGAGCACACGAGACCAGTTTAAGTTTGATCCCTAAATATGTAAGTGTGTCACTAAATGATGTCTCAGTGTTTGTGTCCCCTCTGTCCTCCTGTCCTCCAGCATCTGGCCTAACATGACAAGAAATCATGTACACAATAAAGCGTTTGATGGACTGAGTCACGTGTCATTGTATGATTGTTCCGTGTAAACAGAAAAACTGTCCAACATCATTCAAACTTTGACTTCACCACATGTGTCTGACAGCTTTAGTCACGTTTGACAGCCAATATTTGTGGACAAGTCAATCTGAAGTCATCTTCAATATCAAACTACATCCGCAGTGTATAAAAAGTGGTTAAAGAGAGCTCTTGACGTGTCCATTTAAGTCCATGTTGTTGGTATACTTTGTTACTTTAACTTGAGGAACACTTTGATGCAGGACTTTGACTTTGACAGGTTTTTTCACAGTGTGTGGTTATATTAGTTCGAGTACTTGTTGTACCACTGCTTCTCTGATTTGCTTTTTGATGACCTCAGGCCTGCTGCTCTTACTGTTCACCTTCTGTGTTGAACATAAGTTCATTTCTCTGTTTATTTCTGTCCATTTGTGTTTCGTCTCACGAATCAAGTGTGTGTGAAGCTGATGTGAGTTGAGCAGCATGAATCAGAGGTGAGAGGACAGCAGAGGTGAGAGGGAATAAGGGAAACGAAAGATAAAAGACAGAGGAAAAGGGCCGGGGGCGGGAGGGGAAAAGGAAGACAGTAAAAAGAAAAGAGAAGAGGAAGCGGGTGGGAGAGGAGGAGGCAAAGAAAGGGAGAAAGGGAAAAGAAGAGAAGAAAGAAAAGGAA
>NW_020859789.1:0-12236 GCF_000972845.2 Larimichthys crocea | reverse complement strand
AACGAAAAACCTTTTTGACAACGATGCTATGTGACGATGTTATTTGAAAAAGGAGGGGAGGGAAATATTGCTTCTCCTCCTAACCGGCTATTGTTGCTCAACGCCTAGCCTGATGTCTTTTTGGCCTCTCCGAACACTTGTCGGGATAAGGAAGTCGCATTAAAACAATGTGTCTGTGATCGATGACTGAGTTGCGTGACGTCTTGCTGCTTGTGGCACTGGCTTTGTCTTTTTGTTTCTTTAATAATTCGTCGTGAGTGCTTTGTGCCTTTTGTTTGAAATGGTTGAATAACTTTGTAGTGTTACCAAGAGGAGCAGCCTTGTGAGGGAGTATGGCTCTCCTGTTAGTCAGCGGGTCGTGTGAAATGGAATGTATTGCGAATCCCGTCTCTCAGAAAAATGTGTAATTAATAAGTGGAAAAATAAATCGTTTAAACTCGATTATATGATTTTGACGATCGTTGTATCAACAAAAGCCTAATTCATGATCAAAACTCGATAATTGAACAGCCCTTAGTCTGGAGTGAAACCCCAGCTCGCAAGCTCCTACTCACCCTAACCTTTCAGTGTAAAGGAGAAACCAACAGTTCAAAGGGCTCTGTCTGCAGTCAGTATTTAGTTTTAGTCTGTCGAAGAAACACGGTTTTAGTATGACGTCCTTCATGGAAGAAGGACCCGCTCCTACTTTAGATATAAAAGGAGAATTTTGATAGTAACACAAACAAAAAGCTTCTATTTTTTCAGGGATTAACATGCATGAAAAACATTAGTTATAAAATTATATTCCATGTCTGCCTTATTGTGAAAATAAGGCCCCAAATCTGAACACTGCACCTTTAAAGTTCAGCGTATGAACAGTTCAACACATCAACCCTGAGCCAAGTTATCCGCGCTGTCGGACCAGTCCCGACACATTTTTCCTGCTCATGTGAGTCTCAGTTACCAATCAAAACTACTGTTGACTCTACTGGAGAGCCGCACACTATGACATGCACGTCTTTGTGAATCATTGTTCTTTAACCAGATGAGAATTCAACAACATATCAATCCTAGATATTCTAATCAAACCAATCAGCATGAAGAAAAACATTTGTCCTGTCCAGTTAAACAGTTGATTTCCACGCACACTGTGATAAAACGTGATTCCTGGATCAAACATTTGACACATTTCTCGGTAGGGATTCCACCTGCTGAACTCACCTCAGGTCACTTACAGACACTTTCACCTTCCAGGTGTGGAGGAAACACTGGGAGAGAAGAGCTGCTTCATTTATTCTTCGTCAGTCTGGTGTCTGTGTGCATCTGACTGAGGACGCCGTCACACCCTCAGAAACTGCAAGGCCCAAGTTCTTAAAAAAAAGACCTCAGACGTGACGTCAAACCAGTCGACCCTGTGGCAGAAAGCAGGTGAGTGCAGAACATCACATGATCACATGACTAGTTTCCCAGGTCCTGTAATGAATCTTAAAGATCAGCACTGAAAAGATTGGAGTGACGCAGCAGTTGTGGATCACATTGGTACTCGGACTATATTTATTCCTATTTGTGTTTTAATCCTGTGTACTTTAGACATAACCCTACAGAAAATTACTGCTGAATGTTTTTGACAATTTATGATTCAAAATATTGTGTTTGCCTCTTTATCACACAAACTCTGTCACACTGTAAAAAATGACAACCAAGCAGACAACCAGGGAGATGCACTGTAAAAAATGACCAAAGCAGAGGTGAGAACAGCGTCAACACCTGCACATCCATTCAGATGAAGAACAGTGCCTCAAAGTAGTTAATGACAGCAGTAGCTGCTGTAGTTACATATTAGTAACCCTCTTTCTAGTTTCTTGGGTCCCTTGGGTGCGTTGGGACAGTTGAACGTGTAAGCATTTACACTATTACTGACTGGGACGGTCAGAGTACTCAGCAGGTCAAGCCTTCCACTACTGGGGCGGTCTGAATCTGAATCCTCTGAATTATCCCAGGTTCTCTGGTTCGTCTCTTTCCTGGTTTGAATCTACCTGACAGGCCTCGTCAGTGTATCCTGGCTTAGACGTTGGTTCCACTTCTTCATGTCACTTACCACAGGGGTGGCCCAGGGCTCGCCGTGCTGGGCACCTTCTATTTGTGATCTACACAACCTCCTGGGTCTGATATTCCGCATCACTGAAGGCTTTTCCTATCACCGCTAGCAGATGTACACTCAGTTGTATCTAGTCTTTCCTCCTGAGGACCCCTCGCTCTCTGCCTTGGTCTCGACTGTATCCGTAGATCTCCACCGGGAGTAAGGAACATCACCTCCAAGCGGAACCTCTCACAAAAACTGAATGCTGCTCCTCCCAGGACAAAACCTCTATACACCCGACATCAACTTCAAACACTGACTCCCTATTGGTCTCCGCCCACCAGGGTTGTGAGACAACTTAGGGGTTATGATTGATGACAATCACTCCTCCATTCGTCGCTCAAACGTTGCCAAAATTATTGCTCTTGAATTTGCCCTTCCTACTGACACCAGCACACCAGGTGAAGTAAAATCTTTCAATAAATGACCTGTTGGGCTTTGCTCTTGTTGCAAGCAGTCTTCCCCAGTCAAACCAACTCAGTTGTCTGTCTCCTTATATGCTCTGAACCCGGTATTCCAGCTCTTATGATGGCTGCGCCAACAAGAGATGCTTTTAGGTTCACGATGATGCGTGAAATTGTAAGGCTCGGTACAAAAAAATAATGTTCTTCCTTGGCAGGAGCAGCTGTGTTATTCATAGTTTGTGTGTTAACCTGTTACGGTTGCCGTGCGAGGCAGTTGTAAGGATCGCCATGCTTCCCAAAGACTTTTCCCTGACCGATGGTGCATAGTTTCTTCCCTTGTTTAGTCCACCTCGGACCCATTCCCTCTGTAAGCAAAAACAGTAAAAGAAGTGAGTAGGGTTCATCTTCAGGGAACATGAACATTCATTTCACTGGTTTAGGACACCAAGATGTACAGGACAGGACTCAGAGTTCAGGGTCAACAATGAAAAGAAAACCCGCTCTTACATGGGACAGATTGTCGAGGCGTGTGAACGATTGGCCGTCCTCGTCCTTGAACAATAATTAAGACTTTGACGTGAGAGCACTGACGTGTCCGGAACAGTGACGCACCTCGACCCACTTCTTCACGGTCTTTACTTGAGTTCACTCTGGCTCGTTCAGGAAGTTTTGCAGTCTCGTGTTGCTCAGTCAAACGGCTGTCTTTCATATCAGCCAATTCAATGTTCACCTGGATACTTTTTCCCACTGCGGGGGGACAGCCTTCAAGTCCAGGAGAGTTTTCTCTCTTCGTCCATTCCAAACACACCCAGAAAACAGCCTCTGGACACCAACAGGGAATAACGTTACCGTACCGAGCTGGATGTCGTCTCCTGTGGACGTCCCGCAGACTGTCTAAAACCTGGGCCTTTAGTCTCTGTGACGTCCCGCAGGCCTGTCTAAAACCTGGACGTAGTCTCGTGACGTCCCCAGGATGTCTAAAACCTGGACGTAGTTCTCTGGTAATGTCTTCCCCCCAGTTACGTGACTGTGGAGCCATCATCCCCTCCTGGATGGCCACAGCAGCCGTGGGCCCGGCTGGCTGGGAGCAGGCGCGCCAGGATGGTGAGGATGGGCACAACACAGAAGCCGACAAACAAAGAGGGGGGGAAGGCACACGCCCGAGACGGAGGCGGGGCGCCGATGGGACCGGGGGACCGGCCCGGGCGCCAGGGGGGCAGGAAGGGCGAGACGGGGGTGACACGAGAGGGTAGTGACGATGGCTAGGGATATGTTGAGGAGGGGTAGAGGGTTGGTGATTGCGATTTAATTCGTAGGCTAGCTAGCGAGCGCGCTAGCTATCTCTCTATCTATCTATATATCTATCTAATATTGATCTATAGATCTATGCTGCTAGTACCCGCAGTCGCCGCGGGCGGCAGCAGCGCGCCGCCTCCGCTCTGCTCGCTCGTTGAAGAGAAGAATGAAGAAGAAGAAGCTCCGCTGGACCTCAGCATGATGGGGCGGCGGACGGAGACAGTGTCGCGGACAACGTGGACAAACGGCGAGTTGTATCCTTTAACCAACCCGCGCTCCGGTGTTTTTCTCTCTGAGGCGCGTCTGTCGGTTTTAAATTCCCGCCTTTACGTTAATTCATTAAAGAAACCGTCACGGTAACGGGTTACAGTTAGCAGGAGGCTAACGCACAGGTGTTACGGCTGAACGAGTGACCGTGTGAGCTGGTGCTGTTCGTGAACCTCGTGCGCGGTTGGGACGATAGGGGACGTTTATCTAAAAGAACAGAGGGAAGAGGTCACCAGTTAACAACGGGCCACGATTTTCAACCGACACCTACTTGTTCAGTTCAGTAGTTTGTCTGTTAAATGTGGACTCTGACCCTGGTTAAATGCTGACTCTTTTTTTATGACCCGGTTAAATGTGGGCTCTGACCCGGTTAATGTGAGCTCTGGCCCGGGTAAATTGGGCTCTGACCCGGGTTAAATTGTGAGCTCTGACCCGGGTTAAAGTGGTACTCTGACCCGGGTTACCTGTGGACTCTGACCGGGTTAAATGTGGGCTCTGACCGGGTTACAAATGTGAGCTCTGAACCCGGGTTAAATGTGAGCTCTGACCGGGTTAAATTGTGCGCTCTGACCCGGGTAAATTTGAGCTATGACCCGGGTTCATGGTTACGCTCTGACCCGGGTTAAAATGTGAGCTATGAACCGGGTTAAATCTGGAGCTCTGACCTGGTTTGTTTAAATGTGCGGTCTGAACCGGGTTAAATGTGGGACTCTGACCCGGTTAATGTGACTCTGACCCGGGTTAATGTGGGCCTGACCCGCGGTTAAAATGTGAGCTCTGACCGGTGTTAATGTGGACTCTGGACTCGGGTTTAAAGTGGACTCTGACCGTGTTCAATGTGGGCTTCTGACCCGGGTTAAATGGAGCTCTGACCCGGGTTTAAATGTGCGCTTCTGACCGGGTTAACTGTGCGCCTTGACCCGGGTTACATGTGCGCTTTGACCCGGGTTAAATGTGAGCTTGACCCGCGAGTTTTAAATGTCGAGCTTGACCCGGGGTTAAAATGTTGCGGTCGACCCGGGTATAAATGTGGACTCGACCCGGGTTAAAACGTGGGCTCTGACCCGGGTTTAAATGTTGGGCTCTGACATGGGTTAAAATGTGGACTCTGACCCCGGTTTAAATGTGAGCTCTGACCCGGTTAAATGTGAGCTCTGGACCCCGGGTTTTAAAATGTGGACTCAGTAACTGCAGAGTACTGAAAAACTAAACCAAATATTAAAAAATAATAAGTGCAGTATTTCATTTCAGGACTTCTTACAGATACGAAAACAAAGTACAAGTACTTTAAAGTGTATGAAGTACTCAGTTTACTTGTATGTGTGTATGAAGTCCTGATCCGTACTGATAGATTAAAATATCCTTTATTCCACCCACCACAGGGAAATGAGTATTGTGATTGTAAATGCACCGTGACAATAACTGCAAAGGTATAAATCGAAATAAAAAATGTAACAGACTGCACCATGAGGCAGTGGAGCAGGTGTTGTGTTGGATGAAGGGCACCTGCTCCTCCTTCTCACCTTCCGTGTGTGTCGCAGTCTGCTGCTGAGGGAGTGCTCAGGGACCCACAGTGCATGTAGGGGTGAGAGGTGTTGCTCCATGGTGGATGTCATCTATAACACAGGAGGATAAATCTGCATTCAAACCTGGAAATGTTCGTCCGTCTCGTCCTGTCTCGTCTTCCTTGACCGTCCTGCAGCTATCTGTCCGTCCCTTCCCGTCGTCCGCGAGGCCTGCCATCGCTCTGTGCTCTTCTCGTCTCCGGACCACGAGCCGAGGAAAGGCGGCATCAGCAAAACAGCCTGCGTGTCGGGCAGCACGCTGTCTGTGTGAGCGAACGTCGCCTCAAACCTCCTCAGCTGTCGCGTTACGAACGCCGCAGGTTTGATTCCTCCTCCCTCTCTTCTTTGTGTGTTTCAGGAGGTGGAGCGCGGACGAAGCTCGCATCCTCAGAGTGTCGGTGAACTCGTTCCTGGATCATCTGTCGCTCGTTCTGGAGACCATGGAGATGTTTGGCCCTCTGTTCCCCCAAGTGAAAGCCCGGCTGATTGTCTGGGGGACCGATCCACATCCTCTGTCCGGACTCGGGACTCGACTCGGAGTGAGTTCTGGTTTCACAGGCTGTATCGCAGAGACCAGTATCAGCCTGGACTGGAGCTGAAAAAAAAAACCGCGGTACTAGGGTCGGCAGTACATTCAGTACTGGCTCCCGAAAACGTGGACGATTAGTTTGTCACGAGTCATTTTTCAACATGTGGATGCTCACAGCTGCAGAAACGTTAATATGAATAGAATATGTACAGATAGTTTTTATTTTTCATTAAAGCTGTAAGAGTAAATATGTTCAGACGTAACTCGGATTTGTTCTGATAGCAACACCAAAATCATGGGGCATTCCGGCGCCGTGCACAACGTCACTGGTGAGTACTCAATAGCGACTCCGATCCGCATGCCGGACCCAACCGCATTTCATCCGGACAAGACAAATCTCTCTAATAATTATTACAATTAAAATTATTTTTTATTTTCATTTAGTGTTCATTTGCATTTGGACTGCTTGCCGAGCGCACAAAACAGTCCCACCGGGATTTCGCCAGCCTTTTTTGTAAATATAGTTGCGGCCTAAACTGCCTGAGTTGCATGCCAGTTTTCAAAAAAATTGCGGTGAAAGTTGCTGTGTGCTTTTACATTTGTTGTGATTTTGGTTGGCGGGAGGAAGTGAAAGTTGCGGAAAGTGCGATTCGACAGTCGCCCCCCCAAGGAGGCGCAGCGACGACCTAAGTGTCGGGCGGGGTGCTGTAAAGGCCCGAGCCCACCTTTCCAGGAGCGTCCCAAGCCGTCGCGGCGACTGTTTCGGACCCTGGAAAATTGGAATTGATGAGTGGACCTTTCAGTTTCTAACTGAGCACCCCTGATCTAGACATTGTTGGGTGGGCAGACTTGGTAAGGTTGTGGTGACACTCAGGCACTTCACGTGTCGTTGTCAAGGGGTAGTGTCAGTTGGTTGTGTTAAAAAACCCACCGGAGGGGACCGCAGGTCATGAAGCGCGGGATGACACTTATCTGTGTTTGGAAGGGCTCAAAATGAAAGGCGGTGGGTGTGGACGGAGCATTCGGAAGGAGATGGATGGGCTTAAAAAAGTGCTTCTCTGCAGAGTTACACCCTCGTCATTTAGCGGCGGCCGTTCATCATTGTGCGTTTACAGTCTAGATTAGCCTTGAAAATAATGTGTATGTGTGATATGATGTGGAATGTGTCTGCATGCACATTGATAATATCTCTCTTAAGTGTCAGTTGACTGTGTTGAGACGGGATGACCAGTCAGAGGGCGCCGCAATCATCACAACCTTCGACTGTCGACAGAAAAAGTTGAATGTTCAACTCTTCTCCCTTCCCAGGAAAATATCAGTTTCATTTCTTTCTTCACAATAAAAAGCACAGGTGCTTTAAACTGTACCAGTGGCGTAGAGAGTTAAGATCTACTTAAACTAAAGACAATCAATCAAAAGGAACAAACAGTAGTTGTGCGTGCAGTCATCAGCTGACAGCCGAGGCCACCGGCGAGGATTTAAAAGCATTCATGGGTTTGTCCACAAAAGAAAAGTATTTATTTATTTTCACCATGATGTTTGCTGAAAACCTCTTTCAGGACAACTCATCAACGTTGTTGTAACAGAGTGTGGACTTTTGGAGCTGTCACATGTTCCAGGTTGTTCCTCATTTAAAGTTTGCAACAGGGTAGTCAAAAGTCACAGTAGGTGGTGGTTGGGGGGTCGTGATAGAAACGATGTCAGTGGTGTCAAGGTTATGAGAGAAAGAAGTTTTTGAATCGGTTGACACCACATGGACAGTTAAGTATGAACATGACACAAGCTGTGTCAGCTTAGTTACAACTGAAGAAACAGAAAAATAGTGCGGTCCAAATCACAAACTCGAGTTTAACACTGGAACCTGGCGGGACAGGAGCCCACAACAGCAGTGAACACGCGTCTTTATGTATGGAGCTCCACAGACTCGATGGATGAAGCAGCTTGTCCCAGGCCTGATTCAGCCTTTGGAGGAGCCGAGGCCGAGCCGGGACTTCCCCTTGTCAGCGACTGCTGTAGTTTGTAAAGACAAGTCAAGTTGCTTTTTTGTTGGAGCAGTCAGCAGCGCGAGATGTTTCACCCCTCCGCATGCAACGCAATGAAGAGCGCATGCGGAGGAAAGGACACGAGTGCTGGCTGTGCCAGAGCTGTTAGAGTGCAGTGGGGAGTTGGGTCTTCTACCGACCTGATCACGGGGGACTCCATGACACGCACAAGTTGGACATTGGGTTTTGTCAAAGGGGATTGGATACGACTTTGGGAGAAGTAGGGGGGGGGGGGGGGGGGGGGTGTGTGCGTGCATTGTGTTGACTGCGGATCACCTGCATCCACGACGTTGGAAGTGTGAGTCTGTAACCGAGCGAATGGCGCTCAACGATGTTATTCAAATCTGTTTACTGACTCTGATCAACTGAACTCTCAACGTAGTGGGAAGGGTTAATTAATGATGGACGAATCAGACAAGTGGTTGGAGTCTTTTATATAACTTACCGATCGGATCACTGACTCTCAGATAGTGTTGGAAGTTCACATCTTTACGGTGACGATGCGACGTGTGGTCTGATTTCAGAACGCTGATACGGCTCTCAGACGCTAGTGTTTGGGAAGTTGGAGTCTTTTATTACACCGACTATGAATCACTGACTCTCGACGTTGTGTTGGGAAGTTGGGATTTTTTACGCAACTTCTGATGCACTGGATCTACTCAGACGTGAGTGTTGGAAGTTGGGAGTCTTTTACCAACTTACTGATCAGCTGACTCTCAGACGTAGTGTTGGACGTTGAGTGTTGTAACCGATCTATCCTGGACTCGCAACGGTATTTGAAGTTGGATGTCTTTTTACCGACTCGGATCACGAGACTCTCAAACCTAGTTTTGGGAAGTTGGAGTCTTTTTACTGCACTCTGATCACGCGACTCTAACGCGTTTTTGAGAAGTGGAGTCTTTTTTACTGAATTCTGATCGCTGGACTCTCGCGATGTTTGAGAAGTTGGAGTCTTTTTACTGACTCTGATCGCTGAACTCTAGAACGTAGTGTTGGAGTTGGGAGTCTTTTTACTGACTCCTGATCGCTATCACTCTCAGGACTGTAGTGTTGGGTAATTGGAGTCTTTTTTTACTTGACTCTGATCACTGATCTCAGGACGTAAGTGTTGGGAAAGTTGGAGTCTTTTTACTGACTCTGATCACTGACTCTCAGACGTAGTGTTGGGAAGTTGGAGTCTTTTTACTGACTCTGATCACTCACTCTCAGACTGTAGTTTTGAGAAGTTGGAGTCTTTTTACTGACTGTTCACTGACTCTCGTTCATTTTAACTCTTGCGGTGCTGTAGCCCTCTGTGCGCGATGTAAACGCGACATATGAACGAGCCACTAACTGCGTCTTTCTCTCTGGAGAGCAGCAGGAAGGAGCTTTCAGAGCACGAAGACCAGTTTAAAGTTTGAATCCATAAATATGTAAGTGTGTCACTAAATGATGTCTCAGTGTTTGTGTCCCCTCTGTCCTCTGTCCTCCAGCATCTGGACTAACAATGACAAGAAGTCATGTCACAATAAAGCAGTTTGATGATATGTCTCTGATTGTTCACAGTGTAAACAGAAAAACTGTCCAAACATCATTCAAACTTCGACTTCACCACATGTGTCTAACAGCTTTAGTCACGTTTGACAGCAAATATTTGATGGACAAGTCAAATCTGAAGTCATCTTCAATATTCAACTATCCAGCAGTGTATAAAGTGGTTAAAGGAGCTCTTGAAGTGTTCCATGTAAGTCCATGTTGTTGGTAATACTTTGTACTTTAACTTGAGGAACACTTTGAATGCAGGACTTTGACTTTGACAGAGTATTTTCACAGTGTAGTATTAATAGTTCAGAGTACTTGTTGTACCACTGCTTCTCTGATTTGATGTTATTGATGACCTCAGGCCTGCTGCTCTTCACTGTTCACCTTCTGTGTTGAACAATAAAGTTCAAATTTCTCTGTTTATTTCTGTCCATTTGTGTTTCGTCTCCAGATCAAAGTGTGTGTGAGCTGATGTGGATGTGAGTTGAGCAGCATGAATCAGAGTGAGGACAGAGAGGAGGGAGTCCCTCCCTCTAAAAGCACTCTGTGTGGGGAACATGACAGCCAGACCAAAGCTCAGAGGTGAGATGAGGAACTGTCCACGACTCTTCTCCATGTCACAGCTCAGCACTCAAATCACTCCACCATCATTATTCACACTCAAAGCTCTGTGTGTGTTCTGTTGAAGCCCACAACAGACTCTGAGACCAGACTCTGCTGGACCTGGACCTGGACCTGGACCTGGACCTGAACCCAGCTGTGTGTCCTTCAGGAGTGACGGGTCCATTGGTCGCTTCATTGATTTTAAACAAAAACATTTATCAGACAAAAAGTAAGTTATTATTCTTTAATTGTTGATAATTATTCATATTGTATATTTTATGGAGAAAGGTTTTTACTAAACATGAATTTTTCTGTCAGGATCCATCAGAGACCAGACTCTGCTGGACCTGGACCTGGACCTGAACCTGGACCCAGCTGTGTGTCCTTCAAGAGTGACGGGTCCATTGGTCGCTTCATTGATTTTAAAGATGTCGGACCGTCTGCTGCACAGAGGTCAGCTGTTAATAACATTAAAATCTGACTGATTCATGTTTGAACTGTTATTTATCCAGACAAGTTTTTTAAACCTGAATGTTTATTTTCAGCTTCGTTCTTCAAACATTTAGATTCTCACATCTGAAAACTGACCAGTAGAACCAATAGACCCAGTAGAACCAGTAGAACCAGTAGAACCAGTAGAAGCCGTCTTCATCTCTTGGCTTCAGTTCCACATTTTCTCCACAAACACGTTCTGACTGTTGTCTGACTAGCTGCCTGACTAGCTGCTAACGAAGGCTAACCCTGATTCCACTGAGTTCCTCCATCAAATCAACATTTTCTAGTTTTCAGTCACGTGACAACAGAAAAGAAACATGTCAGTGATATCAGCTGGACTGAGATCAGCTGCTCTACCTTCCTGTGCATGTTGTATGGGCTTCACAAGAGGGAGATCCCTCAGAGCAACCAGCAGCCCATTCAACACCCTGACATTACAAAACATCACCAATCATGGAGCACCATTCCTAGCTCCATTGGCTTGGCAACACTCCTCCCCATGTCCACAACTCAATTGACTTGTAAACAAGGTTCGAGGACTGAAACTTGGACACAGATGAAACCAGGGTCCTAGATGACCTCACTGTTTACATGTATCCCAACCAGAGAGGCAGCTGAACGCTGATGATGAAGCAGCGGACTACTCAGGACAACACTCTTACACAGCAGAACAAACCTCAGGCCCTGACCAGATTTGTGGATCCTGGACTTCTGTCTAGTCCCCGTATCACCCATCGTTGGCAACTGTCTACATGGAAAAAGAACGCTCCAGAAAACCATCCTGCAGTCCAGACCTGTCCCCCTTTGAAAAGTGTGGAAGCATTATGAAGCTCAAAAAAAACGACAACAGAGACCACCGATGTTTGAAAGTGAAGTCGTTGATCAACAAGAATGAGAAAGGAATTTCCACTTTAAAACTCAACAATTATTGTCGTCAGTTCACAAAAACAATTCAAGAAAAGGTGACCAGCACAATGTCACATTGATTGGACCCGTCACCTGGCCTGTTTGTTTGTTTGTCAGTTTTCAGTCCTCACCTTTGATCAATAGACTGACGTCCATCTTTGCCGGATTATAGGTTTACCCATAGGACGGCACTTCTTCATGGACCACGTGGCTGGGTTCTGGTTCTTCCAGCTCTCCTGGATTAGCACCACCAAGACAACAGGATTCTAATCGAGTGCAGCAGCACAGTGAAACAATGTGTTCTGGATACATTTGACAAACCAATGTTCTGCTTGTTTTCTCCTGTCATCCAGCCGAACTGTCTCACGACTGTGAAACAAAAAACTTCTCTTCAAGACAAACTCCAGAGTCATCAATGTAAAAGAACCAGTTCTGTCATGTCGGGAAAACAACCGGCGCGTATGCTTGACACTACCAGACAAGATGAGT
>NW_020859788.1:0-526 GCF_000972845.2 Larimichthys crocea | reverse complement strand
GTCTGAAACCTGGACGTAGTCTCCAGATCTTTTAAAAATATAGATAGATAGAATAAAAGAATAAAAAGAAAGAATACATTTTTTTTTTAATTCTATCCGTGTCTTTTACTTTGAAACACAGATGAAGACGGTGAAATGCGGTTGAAAGCTTTACGAGCACCCCGCGTAAGTCGGACCTTGAATTAAGATCTGTTCTGTGTTTTCAAAGTAAAAGCTCCCACTTAACAGGAAGTTAGACACGTCATCATTGCATATTAATTCATGCTGAATAAATGAGCAATTAACAGCATAACGTCCGCTCCAAGAGTTTCACATTAAGTGAATGTGAATGTTTTTATTTTGAAGGTACTCCCAAGCTTACTTCCTGTTTTGGGTCGTTCTTGTGACGTTTCAGGCTCGCGCTCAGCTGCTTCCCGCTTCCTGCAAAGTAGAAACATGTCTCCACTGTTTCTACTCACCAAAATAAAAGACAACGAAACCTCTTTTATTTTGTTTTATGTGTCAGATATTTAAAGATAAAAATTAT
>NW_020859787.1:0-1460 GCF_000972845.2 Larimichthys crocea | reverse complement strand
TAAGTTTGGTGTCTCCTTGAGTATTTTGTGTAATCCTTGTAGTTGTTTTTGTTGTCTCCTGTAGTAGTTTTGTCTCCTTGTAAGTGTGTTGTTGTCCTCCTTGTAGTAGTTTGTGTCCTCCTGTAGTAGTTTTGTTCTCCGTGTAGTGTTGTTTTGGGGCTCCTTGTAGTAGGTTGTGTCTCTTGTAGTTGTTTGTGGTCTCCTTGTAGGTGTTTTTTGTGTCCTCCTTGGTGTCTCCTTGTAGTTGTTGGTTTCGCCTTGTATTTGTTTTGTGTGTCGCCTTTAGTTGTTTGTGTCGCCTTGTAGTTGTTTTGTGTCGCCTTGTATTGTGTGTTGGTTCTCCTTGTAGTAGTTTTGTCTACAAGGAGACACAAACAACTACAGGGAGATGAAAAATGACACAGAACAATCATAACGAGACACATTGCAGAGTAAACGAGCTTGTTCACTTTAAACAGTAATCAGACACATTGCAGAGTAAACGAGCTTGTTCACTTTAAACAGTAATCATGTCTGTTACCCTGAACGCTGCACGAGGAGATGAAAACAAACACCCTGCAGCGAGCTCGGTGTTCGTGGTGTTGGGAAAGTTTCAGATGAAAGTTTCAGATGAAAGTTTCGAGTCCTCTGATGAAAACGTGAATTGCAACAGAGTGTCAAACATCGATCTAACCATCAGCTGGAGCTCTGCTGCTACATCCTGTCAGCCCGTCCACTTAGAGATGATCAACGATGCTGTGAATGGATAACACACACACACACACACACACACGGCCTTCACAGTGTGTGTGTGTGTGTGTGTGTGTGTGTGTGTGTGTGTGTGTGTGTGTGTGTGACGATTTCAAACCAAGCTGCTGATTTTCACCTAATTTCTCTGGAGAAGTTTGAATTTAACGACCCTGAGAGCTTCATCGTGCTGGAGATCAGCAGATCACGTCTGTGTTTCGTAATAAACTGAAAATACTTTAACACAAAGCAGCTGAGGAGCTGAAGGCTGTTCCCCGGTCTGTAACTATAGTCATCTAATGTTTGCCCAGCGTACAGACAAACACCAGAGGGCTGAACAAATGAGACGACCATCACCCGACTGAGTTTGTCCTCGAGGCTTTCCTTGTTTTAAAAAAATCCAGCAGCTAAAAAAACTCAGTTTAATCCAACATGTTCGTCAGAACCAGAGTTACTAAAAGTCGAGCAGCTTCAGAAGCATCGAACCAGCCTCAGCGACACACTGAAACACTCCAGCTTCATGGAAGCGTGCCAAGGTCGGCAAGGAGGAGGAAATTCCTGAGTGAAAACTGAGAAGCGAGAAAAGTGAGAGCAGGGGGAGGCAGAGGGCTCTACGTAGTCTCTGAGACGTCCCCACAGACTGTCTACAACCTGGACGTAGTCTCCGAGACGTCCCCGCGGACTGTCTAAAACCTGGACGTACTCTCTGAGACTGTCTAAAACCTGGACGTAGT
>NW_020859786.1:0-621 GCF_000972845.2 Larimichthys crocea | reverse complement strand
GTGAAAAGCATGAGAAGTGGTTGTCTGCCCTTGCAACATTTAGACTTCTACATAATCAGCTCTCTCTGATCGATCTGGTTTTGCATTTCAGTGTCATCCTGTAGTGTGCAGTGAAGATTAATATCGATAACTCCTTTAGCTTTAAGCTTAGTATCTGTGCAGAATAATGACTGTCAAATGTCTGCAGTCTGCCCTGTTTTATCCTGTAATTTGAGTCTGTGTGAGTGTTTACTGTAAGTGTTAAAAACTTGGATTAACAGGACTTCAGATTCAGTTTTAATTTGATATTACTGGGCAACATATGTCCACTAGAGCTGAACAATGAATCAATAAAACAATTAAGTGATAGAATTATAACTACAACTATTGTGTAGTAGCTAAATAATTGTGTAAGTTATGTTTTCTACCAAAAAGCCAACAGTTGAATTATCCCAGCTACTTACCTGTTAAGCTTTTCCTGCTTTTCTGTGTTTTATATCATTGCAAACTGAATATCTTTTTGTTTGAAGATGTTATTTAGGAATCTTTGCCAGGCATTTTTCATAATTTTTATACACTTATTATTGACAATGATTGACTAATGATGATAATAGGTCAAATAAAACAGAACAGAACTTCACT
>NW_020859785.1:0-4360 GCF_000972845.2 Larimichthys crocea | reverse complement strand
CTGTTTATGTCGTGCAGTTTGTGTTTGCTAGGGGAGGATTGCTTCCACGGTGATGATGTTGGAAGGTGTGTTTGAGGGTGAAGGACAAAACTGTTTTGCTGGTTTTTTCTGGCCGCTATTTTCCGAGAGTACTCTTGAAAATATTATCATTGCATTTATGTTATGTCCTGGATTTCTTCCGTGTACTATTGGATGTGTGATTTGGTACCCGCTTCTGGTATATTGCTAGATGTCTGGTTGGTATGATCGATGATTGAGGCATGTAGTTTGTTTGATTACAGCTCGTACCATTTAAACACCCTTTAATGAAGTGTTTGACTCAACAAATGAGCACATTCCGATTAATGCATAGCCTGGTAAGAAGACACTTATGCTTAGATCGAGCAGGTAGCTCTTTTGGTTGGTAATTACACTTGGTAATTTCTAAATTTCCTATGAAATCATATAAGACGTTTGTGTACGGAGTTGTGGGCGAAGTTTCATTTCAGAGAGAGAAGGAGGATTAGGCGGGAATAGAGAGTTGGACAGAGAGGATTGAGATGACAGGACGTGGCACAATGTGCATTTACTACTGTGTGGAAATCAAGTGATGGCGCACTAAACACATACATCAACTTCGCTAGGCCCTGGCTGATTGCAGCGGCCAGATCAATGGCCGCTAAAAAAAAACGCTGCAAAAATGTTTTGTGAAAAGAAGAAGATGATTAAACTGTTTATCTCCAGCTGAGCTCTTCCTTTATACGCTGCCATAGATATTGTTTCTTAGGTCATCGACCAGTAACCCCCGCTGTTGGCAGTTTTGGGAGGTTTGTTGGTTTTTGCTTGTGTGTTTGTTGTGCAGAGAGAGAGAGTGATGGGAGGGATGGATGGCGGGATGAGTGGTGAGGATTCTTACAGTGGTTAAGAACCTTCGTAAAGTGTCTCTTGTTCTAAGTGGAACTACAGCAAGCAACAATATGTTTATTCTTGAGCGCAGCTCAGATTATTAAAATAAAGTGTGCGTGGCCTTGTTTGTGTGGTTCATTTAACGTGTGAGTGTGTTGTGAATATTTTCAAGCTTGTCAACATCGATTAAAAACCAGGTACACGGTGGGCCTGTTGTTTTATCGCAGCGTTTTTATAATACGGGGACCCTGAAATGTATGAAGCTCTGTCGTGACAAAACACAAAAAAAGATAAAAAAGAAAATATCGAAGCTCCGATTTCTGTAGAAAGTTCAATTATGATAATAAGTTATGACCCTCGTCCACTGGAAAACATAAACGATAAACCACGCGTGTAGGCTCATGAGGTCTCATGTATCTTACGTATGTGTATTCACAAATAGGAGGGCATCGACTATTAACCAGGATATACCTTCGTTATTCAAAATGCAAGCGAGGAAACTCCATACTTTTGAGCGCCCAGGCGGGGCCTTACGTGGTTAGATAGATATGAAGAATGTAAATAAAATCTAATTTCTTCATGGTCAGAAACGCAAGCAGCTGCTTTCCTACACTTCACCTCACTTGATCCATACGACATCGTTCAACACCTGAGGCTCAGTGTGACTTGCAACGAGCAGTCAACGAGCCCTATCACGACCCGAGTCGAAAACCAACTTTGGTGTCTTGGTCGAACGAGCTAAATATCTTCCGGGTCGAGTCTGTCGGGAGGAACGTTTCCACGACATAATACTTACCAATTTGATGATTATCATCATTATGTTGGTTTTTTTTTTGTTTTTTCTGATTTTGCCTCTCTCCATCACGTGACGGATGTTGGGCTTTTGTTGTTGAGTTCTCTCGTCTGGGACTTTTCGCTTTAGTACTGGAGTTCATGAGACCACTTTGGAGATGTTAGCGCTCTATAAAATACAAAAAATAAGTAACTTTTTGCTCCTTTGCCGTCTAACCTGTGGTTCAGTCATGAGTTTGGAACCCGGGCGCTAGAGGGAAAACAATTACTGTCTAAGACGGTTGCGCTATATTTAATTGATTTTACTGTGCCAAGCCAACGGGCGGGAAATATCTCTAGCCAGTAATGCAAAAGTGAGACAGACGTGGGGATAAGCTTATTGCACCGAGTAGAAGGTTTTTTACACGCTTTTGGATTTTGAAATGTCATTTTTGCCGTTCATGCACACAACTCATCGTTGGATGACACACAATAGAAATGAATGATGATGCAGCTTTTAAAGTTAAAGCTTCAGCTGATCTGGACGTTCAAAAGAAGGAAATAGAGCGATCTGTACGTTTACTTGTGTGTTGATGCCGTGGATGGGGTTGTGGTTGCCATACTGGCCGATTCAGGCACAGTTTGAACAAAAAAGATAGAAGCCCATTGTTTAACTAAAAAAATAAAATCTTTCCGTGTACCGTATTTCTGTGTAATAGGTATTTTCTTTCAAATGTAAGGCTTGGTGCGGCTTATATTCATTTGCGCCTCGTAGTCCAAAAATTAAGGGTAGTATCCTTTAAAGGTGAATGTTTTTTGTGGAATGTCGGTTAAAAGTAAAGGTGAAGCAGAAATACTGTATTCATACATCTGCATTTAAGGGGATACGTCCCACCTAAGGCGGCTTGGTGTGCCAGGCTCTGAGGCCGCTGCCGCGGGCTACAATTCAGCTCCTTACGTGCTCCTCCAACAAACTGACCAGAGCAGATGATGATTCCATTGTGTGGGAACTCGGGATGGTCGGCTTATTGTGTTTCTCTACGATCTTTTGTTTGATGAGTTTTAAATGACTGTCAGCAGGATCTTCTCCTCTTCAGTGACAAGATCTGTCTTTACGTTTAACGCCATGAGACACAATAACACGACTGGAACAACTCCACTTTGATAATTTTGTGTAGCTCACTGCATTACTCAGGAAGTTGAATGAAGGCGATGTCTGAACTATAAATTTAAAACCTACGTCGGGATTCCTGTTAAACCTTTGTGTATAAATCGTGAGTGCTGAGGCATGTGATCATGTGACATGATACATAGATACTTTTTTGATCCCGTGGGAAATTCAAGCATCAAGTACCCGAGAACACGGGTTTATTTCCTCCTTTTTCTCGTAATAACGAGTTAATTTCATTTGTTTTTTTCAAGAGCTTGAGTTATTTTTGATGATGATGACATAAAAAAATTGAGAAAACAAGTGAAATTAACTCGTTATCGTGTGAAAAAGGAGAAAATAAAATGTTATCTTAACAACGTTTTCAGCTGCAGAGTCCACCTTGTCTTTTCTTCTCAGTTACTAGAGATTTCGTACGATTCACGGTCTTCAACGGACGGCAAGAATCCGTAACCGATGCGACATTTCATCTCCATGAAGAGGTGTCGCCGGTAACGTGGCGAAGGTCAAAAACTAGTTTGCTTTTCGTGTCTGGTAACACGCCTGCTCCTCGTTCCTTCAGTGTTTAATTAGACCTTACTGGACCACAACCACCTCAACTGCTTTGACAAAATATCTCCTCCACCGTTACTTCTCTTTAATCCAACGGGGAGCACTTAATTCCCAGACTCTCACATAATCAACTTATTTTGTGACCCAAAAAATACTAATAAATATGTCACAGCTGCTCTCTGCAGCTGAAGGTTTGCACCTGCTTGAATGACGCATTAACAAGAAAACAGATTACGGCTCCGTCACTTCTCAACAGTACTCGAAAAAAAACCCCAAATGATTCCTTTCGCGAGCCGGCTTATAAATAGATTGTGTTTTGTGCCGTTCAGCGCCGCTCTGCCTGATAAAAACGATGTGTCTCGAGGAAAAACAAATTCTTCTTTCCTGATTTAATCGGCAACCTTTCAAACAAAGTGGCTGCCGAATAAATGGAAGCATTCAGCGTCTAAATTTCTTCCTCAGTTCTCTTTTCTTCTTTTCTTTGCAGCGGCGTCGTGTAGCAGTTACAGCTGCAGAAGACTGGGAGGAATTCATGTAAAACACACACACACACACACACACACACACACACCATCATCCAATGCAGTCCTAAGTTAATACTTAAAAATATTCTACCAGTTTGCATAAATGACATTCTGCTGTCTGGTTTAATCATATCAGGGCTGATTGAAGGAGGTGACGTTTGCAAAGACGTTTCATAACACAGAAATTTCATAAAAATATAGAAACGCCATTGAGTCAGCAAACTGACATATTCAGTTTGTTCCCAACATCTGCTGTTATTATGCTGAACTTCCAATGAAACAGAAGACTTGTCCCGGATATAGCTTCACGCATTGCAGCTAGTGGTGGGCGGTAGAGTTGCACGATACCCACGGTATACACGGTTATGATTTGGCACCACGGGGTACTGTGTATACCGTATACACGTATACTCCTTTGTAAACAAACCAACATGAAACCGCAACCGAACTACACAGCTGC
>NW_020859784.1:0-871 GCF_000972845.2 Larimichthys crocea | reverse complement strand
AGATTATTATTATTATTATTATGCCCTTTTTTGGCACGCTACTCCTCCCTCAGTTTTTGTTTGTTTTAAGGGAATAGGTCAACAACCCACTGAGGAGGAAGCCCTTCAGCTGTCAGTACAGACCACTGATGGGACGGTTTTTTGTATTTAACTAAGTAAATATATTTGTGTGATGAGCAGTTGGACAGAAGGATCTTTAAGTCCACTCCACGCGCTCAGTGAAAGACATCTGGAGGTGAGTAAAAGTCTTTCTATCAGCAGGAAAGGAGCAAAAATTGATAATGTTTGTATTGTTTAAGCAAAAACTAGATGATTTAATGTAAATTAAAATGAAAGTTCAAAAAGCCAACAGTGACAAATGTTTATGCAACAAACATAGTAACATATGGTTGCTGGGAAAAGCCCTGTTGACCATCCTGACAACTATTTTAATATGAATACTAAAAAAGTTTGTGAAGACAATGTGTGTGAGGTCGCTGCTGAACAGTTTAATTTAGTGTAAGTGTTGAAACAAGCTTTTCAGTTGAGCACCCAGAGCAGTTCAGATGTAATTTAAAGGGAACTCCTGAAAGAAATGACTGTATGAACTTGTATGAACCCTAAAACAGTTAGCTAAAGGTAATGGAGAAATGGCTGAGACAGTGAGCTAAAGGGTAATGCTAAATAGTTACTTAACGGTAATGTCTAAAAAAGTTAGCTCTACTCTTTTCTATTAGACTCTATTCTTTTCTATTGGACTCTACTTTTTTCTATTGGACTCTATTCTTTTCTATCGGACTTGGTTCTTTTCTATTGGACTGTTCTTTTCTATTAGACTTGGTTCTTTTGCACTGTTCTTTTCTATTGGACTTGGTTCTTTTCTGTTGGACTG
>NW_020859783.1:0-594 GCF_000972845.2 Larimichthys crocea | reverse complement strand
AAAATAGACAACTGTTTGCTAATACAGTCTCCATAACAAAACTGCAGTTTCGTGAATGACAAACCATCACCATAGGCCCCCATATGAAAATGTTCTACTTCACATGTTTATAGCCTGGTACAAAAAAACAATAACAAAAAAAAAAAAAAAACCTTTCCACGTTCATTTATTGACAATTGTTTGAGCTACCAGGCATCATTCAGCTTGCCTCAGCTCCATTGACCATTTTTAAGTTAGCCAGGTGGCGGCAGAGTCAGGGCTGCAAAGATGGCGGCAGCCACCACACTCTGAAATGTCATGGATATGACACCCATATTTATACTATGGTTCACACCTGGTTCTCTTGACCCCAAGTCACTACAAAAACCCAATACTACTTTAACTTACTTGAGTAGTATCATCTATCACATTAAATGACATCGCTTAAATAGTGTTCACATATTTGACATAATGAACGTGACTGGGGTGTAATTTATAATGATGACAAAATTAATTGTTAACCTAATAATGATGAAACGTCAATAGCAAATAAGTGCTTTTGTCAGAAGTCAGAAGGTAAAGACCAATACAGTAGAGGGGTAATAATTACAGAAG
>NW_020859782.1:0-858 GCF_000972845.2 Larimichthys crocea | reverse complement strand
CCGAAACGTGAAGATGTGTTTATGTGCTGCACAAAACATCTGTGAGTGTGTGTGAGGCATACAGCGCCATCTAGTGACAGGCAGGCATTAAAATATTTCAGCTGTATGTTTGAATGCCCTCTTATTTATGACTTCTGGATCAAAGTGTGTAAAGAAATTTCTTTTTATTTTCTTATGTTTTATATTATTTAATATATTTTGTCGTTATTTAGAGTCACATATTATCAACATTTTACACAGTTATGAACATGAATGGTTGTCTGAATGTTGTCTGAATGTTGTGCTGACGTTTGGATGATGTCTGTAGAAGGCTGACATTATGATGATCCACAATAACACAATGACAAAGTCACTCTACTCATTTTAGAGAAAAACTCATTGATTAGGACATAGTAATGTTGAGCTGCACATTTCAAACCTGAACACGTCTGATTGGATTATAAATGGATTTTTATCAACATCATTTATTCTTTATTCAGATTGGAGTGCTGCAGGTTGTCAGAGATCAGCTGTGCTTCTCTGGCCTCAGCTCTGAAGTCCAACCCCTCCCATCTGACACAGCTGGACCTGAGTACCAACATCCTGCAGGATTCAGGAGTGAAGCTGCTGTGTGATTTTCTGCAGAGTCCACACTGCAGACTGCAGACTCTGTGGTGAGTAGTGTTGGGAGTAATGTGTTACATACTGTAATCACATTACTTTTGGTGGTAACTAGAAATGTAACAAATTACATGATTACAGTTAGTGAAACTAAAGCAGAGTCTCAAAGTGAAACAGTGAAGGATCATCAGCTCTCTTTAATGGAGGACTTTTATTGTGAAAGAGCTGCAGGTAGTGCTGAGTTTGTATGAATAACAA
>NW_020859781.1:0-804 GCF_000972845.2 Larimichthys crocea | reverse complement strand
GGTTTGATCTCCTTGAAGGACTGAATTCACTTTAGTTCAGCTTTTTCCTGATGGTTTGCACCACTGGCCGATTCACACACAGACACAGCTCGGTTAAAAATACAGCGGTGTGTCATCGCCTTGGCTTTGTACACTAACTATCTAGAAAATGCAGCATCACCCTCAGCAGTATAACTTGTTTTTTAAGCAAATATTCTCTCCTTTTAGTTTGTCACAGTGAGGATTTGCTGTGTTTCATGCTTTAATATCAGTGTGGGCTGAATATTTTTAAGTTTCAAGCACTAAAAAAAGACATTTGAGTTGTAACCTTCGACTTCTATCGGGCTGGTTTCACTACTTTGACATTTTTAGAGACCAAACAAGTTCAATAAATAATCAAACTGGCTCTCCGCTGCAGCTCTGTTCATTATTTATGTATTACCTACATCAGGAGTGTGCTATCGCTTCCTCGTTTAGAGTTGAGCGCGGGACAGTTTTACCTTCGGTGTGATGAAGCGCCTCGCCCTCGGGTTAAAAGTGGACGATAACTTCATGTTCGCAGTCTCCAGGCCGATGGCGTCACTGCAGTTTATATTACATGTTTATTAACCAATTTAATCACTTGTACTCACACCCACCCTACTACTGTTCATACTACATATATATTTATATTTGGTACTGAAACACTATATATCTTAATTAGCCCACACCGTAACTACACCCATAATTACATTTATACTGCAATTGCTGTGGCTACACCAGATGTAATATCTTAGTGTATTAATTTCACTCTAATAACATAATTCATATTTATATTATTTACAT
>NW_020859780.1:0-668 GCF_000972845.2 Larimichthys crocea | reverse complement strand
ACACACACACACACATAGTTTTAGATCATCATGAGTAGCACACAAGGAAAGTCACATAGAGGTGATATATTTCTCATTGTACTCACTGTGACAAACTGGCTTGTAGGAAAATCTTGAACTTTGATTCATACTGTCACAGTTCAGATCAATCCTCATCACATGGGAGGACAGAAACTAAGAATATTTTTAAGAAAAGGATTTTGCTCTTAGAAAACAACAATGAACAATAGACAGCACTTTAAGGTTAGGTTATTCAAGGGTGTTAAATACTCAAAGGACAGTTAATATTTGGGGGACTACACTTCCACTACCATACTCTTTTTTCTTTTTTGACAAGCATTATGAGTTTTTTTGTTTTTTTTTGTCACACTTCTGTCACACTTCTCAGACTCACAATCAAATAGGACTTGAAGACCATGGTGCACTTCTTGAGCTTTGGTCTGGAGACGTCAACAGGCTTCAGTGTACAGGAACTCTTGTACCTATACTTAGATGTACTGTTAAAAAAAAAAAAGTGTTTCAAGTATGTTTTGCTATCATTTGGGTACATAGTAACTGCATTTCCTCTCAGGATGTATCTGCTCAGTTTTTATTTTCGTAAATGCCAGACTTACCTGTCCTTTTCACCGTGAATTGTGCACAGACTGTCTGCATGCTCAGACTCATAT
>NW_020859779.1:0-15426 GCF_000972845.2 Larimichthys crocea | reverse complement strand
AAGTAGAAATGGGCATGCCGGTGCCTTGCCCGCAGCCACAAATTTGGAGCTTGTCCGGCCATGAAGTGGGTGCAGAATATATTATTAATTAACGCCAACGTGATCTGACTTGGAAGACGGTTCAGGCCGGAACACCGAGGCTCCATTCCTCTAAATCGGACTCGCTCTGCTTCTACCGTGGGATGGCGCCCTCGGGCGCACCAAAAAGATGCTTACGCCCGCTCCCCAGAGCGACTGATTCCACTCGTTCTTGCTTCAAGGGCTGCAGAATAGAATATATTTGAAGCAAAGCATGGAGTTTTAACTGTCTCCAGCTTTGGATTTCGTGAGTTGATGGACACTTTTATGCGCCCCGTTGACTCGGAGTGCCTAACACGCCGAAAACCGTTTGCGGACATAAAAGGTAAATGGGCAGGCCGGTGGCCATGGGTCCTATCCGCGGATCCCAGATTTGGAGCGTGTCGTCAGGCAAGTTTGCAGAATAGATAATATTAGTAACGCCAAACGTGGTCTGACTTTGAAACGGGGCAGGGCGGGGAGACGGAGGGCGCTCCATTCCTCGAGGCGGACTTCGGCTCTGCTTCTTCCAGGGGATGGTGCCACCGTCGGGCGGCCAAAAAAGATGGCTTCGGTCCCGGCCTGCCCCAGAGCCATGATCCAAGGGTGGTCGTTCAATGGCTTGCAGACTTTCAGAAATAGAATATATTTGAGCAACATGTTTTTAACTGTCCTCCAGCTTGGGATTTCGTGAGTTATGGACACTTTAGCTCCCGGGTACGACGGAGTGCGTAACTCCCCGAGAAAACGCTTTTGCGGCATAAAAAGTAAATTGGCATGCCGGGGTTCCTCCCGGACAGCCCAGGATTTGGAGCTTGTCGGCCCTGAAGTGTGCAGAATAGAGTATATTGGTACCTCAAACTTGGTCTGATTGGAAACGGGGCAAGGGCGGTAACACGGATGCTCCATTCCTCATAGGCGGACTTCGCTTCTGCTTCTAGCCGGGATGGCGGCCCCCGGGGCGGCCAAAAGATGGCTTCGTCCCGGCTCCCCAAGCCACTGATCCACTGCGTTCATGGCTTCAGAACTGTAGAATAGAATATATTTGGGAGCAGCATGGGTTTTTAACTGTCTCCAGCTTTTTGGGGGGATTGCGTGCGTTATGGACACTTTTAGGCTGCCCTGGAGCGCAGATGCGGAACTCGCCGAGAGAACGCGTTTGCGGCATAAGGTAGAAAAGGCTGCCGGGTGCACTCCCCCCGCAGCCCAGATTTGGAGCTTGTTTGCCGAAGTGTGCAGAAATAGATGATTTGTACGTCAAACTTGGTCTGACCTTGGAAACCGGGGAAGGGCGGGACACGAGGTCTCCTTCCTCTAGGCGGACCTTCTGCTCTGCTTTAGCCGGGATGGCCCACTGGGGCGCCAAAAAAGATGGCGTCGTCCTTGCTCCCAAGAACACTGTGGCCACTGCGGTTCATGGCCTTCAGGGCTGGCAGAATAGAATAGTAGTTGAAAGCCAAGCATGTTTCACCGGCATCCAGCTTGGTTTTTCGTGCGTTAAGGACACTTAATTCTCCCTCTCACTCGAGCTCTCACCGCTGCCATGGTGCCTGAACAAAGATGCCTTGACCACGGCAATCACTTACCCTGCCAGGTCTATCGATTTTCCCCCCTCCACTCAAAAAGGTGTTTTTTTTCATATTGTTCCTACACTCGAAGGTTTTGAGTTTTCAAACTTTGGGATGTCATGTATGGGCATATATTCTTAATTCTGGACTTTTTTAATGAGGGAAAAGGAGTTTAACAGATAATTTAACTGTTTTGGGTGTGAAACGATATCAGTTTTCATTATTTCATATTAGCCTAGTGATTCAAAGAAAGTTATATAAAGGCTTACACAGTGAAACACGTCGCGGCGTATGTTATGTTGCATTGTTGGATTGATTGATCACAAATGCTTACTTATTGTGATATCTTCACATTCTTCTTTCACTACCTGCCCCAGACTGCCCTCAGATCTATGGTTTCAGACCGTTATAGATGTATTGTGAGAAACAACACAGAAGCGGGCGGCACAGAAAAAGCAGAGACGGGCACGCCGGTGCCTCTCGGAGCCCAGAGTTGGCCGGAAGTGTGCAGAATAAGGGGATGATTACGACAACGTGGTCCTGACTTGGAGACGGGGTGGGGCGAGATATACTGGGCAAGTACACAGATTATACTGAGTGTACGCGCAATAAGACGGTAGTACACATTGCGAAAGATAATTTTTTTAAGAAGAACCCTTAATAAAAGGCGGGATTCAAAATAAAGCAAGGTTAAAGTTTCAGTTAAATATTCTGGTCAAGAAGGAGCGTTGAGCGTGAAGCACAAGAGGGTTACAGAGAAAAGGGTCCCAGGAGCAATAGCAAGAGGTTCGTAGACATGTTCAAAAATGGGCCTGTCTCTAGACACTCCCCTCTGGTACATGATAACAATCATAACATGCTTGAAAGTTGGTTTACGGCTCATTAATGAGCAACTCTATTTTACTCCACATGACTCCGTAGTGCTGTCTCTCCTGTCCTTATACCAAAATGTATAAATTGTCCCTCCTACCAGCCTCAGTAAAATCATAGGCCAGCTGAAGGGAGGTATTGCGAGACATACAAGAACAGTACAGACACACACTATCTGTAAAGATTTAGAAATCGGCAGCCCAAGTAGAATCATAATTTGTCTAACATTTCCCCACTGTTTTACTCTTGTTAAAAGGTACAGCAAAATATAAATCAACAAGAAGTAAAAATTAACTGGGTATAAATAATTGGTTCAATAATGATTAAAAATATTAAGCAAAACCGTGTCTGGCCTTCTTTAACAGCTTATGTTTCATAGCTGTTACTTGTCCAGAACAGGAAAATTCTCCACACGCCCTGCTTCCCCACGGCTAATAATTTTGTGTTAGTTAATTGTTACAATCATATCAGATGCTTAATCCTGCATTAAATGTAAAAAAATATAGATGTACAGCAAATGTATTAGTACATTTTATGAATCTAAATAAAGAAAAGATAAGAGCGGGCTGATGGTCCTCATCGACTCTTTCCTGCCACGGGTGAAACGAGAAAAAAAACAAAACCTTTAATGTATATACATTTTGCCATCAGTTACTTTCTCTCTTAAGCATGAGCATTACATCGGAACACTATAACTCTTTCAGAGTTTTCTATAGGTTCTTCATTGTGCTGTTTTAATAAAGACTAAACATTGTCATTCTCAGTAGTGTTTTCTCCCTCTCATGTGCTCGTAGATTGACTCTCTACGCGCTGAAGCTGGACCAATTTCTTACGTACTCGTCCTCATTCTCGTATCTACGGGACCCTGGTCCTCACTCATGCCTCCCAAACTCATCAACTGTGGGATACAGGCTGGAGTAGAACAATGGTGTGGTTTAGTTAGTTGCAGTAGTATTCATCTCCTGTATCAATGCTCGCATACATGGAATGCAACGATCCAAGGTGACCAGGACAAGATAATAGCAATTCCTACAGAAAGTGATCAGTAGGAGTGTCCCCATCTTCGCCAAACATAATCTCCATCCATTTTTGTGATTGGATCAGTTTTAAGACAGTCCTGCAGTCACAGAGACTATGCAAAATTTTAGGACACTCTGTAGGGGCCGTCACTGAACATGTAGAAGTTTTAACTGTCAACAAATGAAGCTGGCAGACAATGCAGTTATTAAACATCATTTTTGGCTGAGTTAATTCACATGACATACACTGACTTCACAGCTTTTACATCGGTCAGTTTCCGGATTCCAAAGGCATAATGTTTCCTGTTTGTCCAATTGTTTGCTTTTATATCAAGTCCACATGAACAGAAATTAATTCTTTCCACTTCCCTGAAGTTTCGGTTAGACTGACAACTTGTTTAGTTTGGGGAAATCTCATAGCTTCTTTAACCACCATAACTTCCCTCATAATGGCGTTCAGCTGTTCAGTTTTGACTTCATTGACAGCCTGAAAACCCAAGCAAGACACTAGCAAGACCCGCCAAGAAATGTTTCAAGTCCAAAAAGCCAACAAATCGCAATACTCATTTGCTTGAACCTGGAATTGAGTCTCGAAGATGCTTCATCACCTCTGGATGTCTAAAGGAGCAAGACAGACAAAAAAGATTCCCGAAGCTTACCCATTTTCGGAGAGCGATCACGTAAGTTGTTCTATTGCAGTCCACATTGTTTCAGCTCTTCCAAGGACTTATTTTACATGACTTGTGGAGAAGTCTTTTCTATCTTTTTTGAAGAATCTAGTGCACAAAGTTTTAACAAGACGAGCAGTGTTATTAAATTTTTTTCGTATGTGTAGTATTATTATATATATATATAATATTATTAATTAATTATTATTATTATTATTATCGTTATTTAGTTAGTTTGTCTTCTGTATCTGAATCTATTTTTTCAGGTGCGGAATGAGCTGCAGCGAGTATCCAAACCACCAAACTCCCATAACATCTCCTGAGATGAAGAACAGATGGGAAGCATTCTAGCAAAGGGCCTTTTTTATGGGGTGATGAAGAAAGCCATGAAGCCTCCTAAAATTTGAATGGAGGTGAAATCACAATTGACGTTGTTTCATTTTATATAATAATGTGTCAGGATCGGGTTTTTAAATGGTACCACCTGTTCGTGTGCCCTTTTCATTAAGCCAGTGGCCATGTCCACAGCGGGTTCCGAGCCCTGCCAGCTGCTCGTTCCCTCCACACCATGCCACCCTAAGAAACTGGGCTTAAGGCAGCGAGGCTGCGTTTCCATGTCCTTACGGTGAGATTTACACTCTGTCAATATTTACACTATAGATCCAGGGTATCACACATCATTTTTGTTTAAGGTTTGGTTACGTGGCGATACAACACTTTTAATCATTTCAATCAAAAGGTCCAAAGGGGAAGTTGTTATAAAAATTAGGATTGTACTGGGCTGCAGGTGGTTTTTAACTCTTTAGAGGGGCGTGTATGTGTGTTTTGTTTTTTGTATTCACCTGAGCTAGCATAGTTTGGTATAAAGCAAATGCGGCCTGGGCCCTGCCATTTTACCAATGTTCAATGGACTGCACAAAGACTAGACGGCCGGTTCATTTTTGGCCAACATCATGTTTTCCTCCTAAGGGGAAAACCAAAAAAGGAAATCGTTAGTGGAGAAGAGTTTCGAGACAGCCCAGTTTTGATGCATTGTCTAGAAAACTTACCTGTACATGCGCCCACAAGTAGCCTTTTTCTCTGTAACCCTCTTTCGTGTTGCATGTTAAATACATGTTTCTTCAGCGCTGTCCTGCTCGCAAGTGGGTAATAGCTTAGTTGACAGATCTAGCACTGGGATTGCCCATGGACTAATAGGTGAATGTTCCAAATAATGGGTGATGCACTAGAAATCTTCCATCATAACATCATCCCATGGTTGAGAGGGTCGAACTGACTTCCGTGTCTTGTCGGGTGTTTTTTCGAAGGAGGAACTTTGGGCCTGCCTGTGGACTTCTGGACTTGGAGAGTCCTCTTCTGACTTTTTTAGCCAACATGCTCCTGCGAGGCATACATAGTAAGCTTCAAAAGATGACAGTTACATCACCATCATACCAATCACAGCAAATAGTGACAAAAATCTACTCACCCACTCACGTTTTGATGACGGGCCATTTTAATCATTGGATAGTAATCCCCAATCGTTTTCCAGTGGCATTTCACCACACCTCGATGTTTTGGTGGGTAATCTGCAGTTCCTCGTGGGCTCTTCGATAGAGACTATTAGTCATAGGTTCTTATGAGGTCGGCAGAAGAGCTCCTGGAATAAGCCACGCTGTGCTCGGTCCCCTAGCCTTTCTGCTCAAATAGGTGCTCCGGCACCTGGTTCAGCTCAATGTCTGTGAAAACTATGTATTGTGGTTTCAGACAGTCTGTTGGGACGTCAAACGGGACTACGGTCACGGAGACTACGTCTGAGACAATAGGTCCCTCTGTTACGCTTTAAGCTACTGTTATTGCAGAGAAGCATCATTTCGTGTGGTTTGGAATAACTTCAATCCATTTTTGAGTTATAGAGTCTATGATCACTAGACAATGAATCCATGCATATTGATGAAGAAGTGGCATATTGGACATTATAGGCATTTTACCTTGTCGTGGTCTGAATCTGACCAAGCGTGGACATTCTGGTTTTTTTCCACACACTAAGTTTTTGAACTACTTATCTGATGGTTTGTGTTGACTTCCCTTTAGTGCAGCTCCATCAGAGGTAGTGGAGGCATAACGCAACCCACAGCCGCCCCACTACGGGTAGCTTCTTTTCTAATGCGCTTAAGAAGGCGCCTATATAGGAAAATAGTTGTAAAATAGGCCATCATTCAAGGTGCGCCTTATAATACCGTAATATGCGGAAAAACGGTATATGGACAGATTTGAAGGTAAACTTTTATGTCCGCAAACGCGTTTTCTCGGCGTGTTACGCACTCCGCGTACACGGGAGCATAAAGTGTCCATAACGCACGAAATCCAAGCTGGAGACAGTTAAAACCATGCTTGCCTTCAAATATATTCTATTCTGCAGCCCTGAAGCCATGAACGCAGTGGATCAGTGGTTTTTTATTGCGGCGGATTTTGTGCGCTTTTTGTGCTGTGCCTCCCGGGCTCAGCGCTACAGATTTTGGAGCTGTTGTTGTGTCTCGGGCCTACGAAGTTGTGGTGCCAGAATAGAGTGATGTTGTTTGTATGTATGCGCTTTGGTAAACTGTGGGTGTGGTGGCTGACGTTGGGTAAGACGGGTTGTTGGTTGGGTTGCTAGGGGGGGTGTGGGGGACATGGTAGGATTGGGCGTTCCAGTGTTGGTGCCTCTAGGCGGACCTTGTGGTTGGGTGTTTCGCCTCTGCTTCTCGCTCGGGGGTGGGGGGTGTATTTGGCGCCGGCCTGTTTTTCGCGGTTCTGGGGTTTGGCGGTTGGGTGGTTTTGGTGCTGGGCTGTTGCTTTGGGTTGGTGTGTGGCCCAAAAAATATGGCCTTCGTCCCGGCTCCCCAGAGCCACTGATCACTGCCGTTCATGGCCTCAGGACTGCCAGAATAGAATATATTGAAGGCCAAGCATGGTTTTAACTGTCTCCAGCTTGGATTTAGTGAGTTATGGACACTTTATGGTCCCCTGTACGCTGACCCTTGCGTAACTACCCGAAGATAAACAACGCGTTTGCGGCCATAAAAGTATAGAAAGTGCATTGCCGGGTGCCCCTCCCCGCAGCCCCAGATTTGGAGCTTGTTTGCCGTGAAGTGTGCACAGGAATAGATGTTTAGTTGTATGTACTTGCGGTGCTATTATTCGTGGTTCTGACTTGCGTAAGTTTTGAGGTCTGTCGTGTGCTTTTGTTGCTATGGGCGCCGGATTTCACTGGTTTATGGTTTGTTGCGGGCCTCTTCGCTATTTTTCTCTTCTTATGGCTGGACCTTGTGTGTTTTTTTGTCTGCCTCCTCTGCCTTTCTAGCGGCTTTGGTGTATTGTTGGATGGCTGCCCCTTTGTGTCGGGGCTCGTTCGTGGGGGTTTTTTATTTGTTTGTTATGTATGGGTTGTTTTTTTGTGTTCCAAAAAGATGGCCTTTTCGTCCCCGGTCTCCCCAGAACCCAGCTGTATTTCCACTGCGTTGTCAGGTAGCCTTTCAGGGGCTGCAGAGATGTGAGTAAGTGAGTATTTGAAGGGCGTGGAAGCGATGGTTTTAATCTGTGCTCCATGCTTGGATTTCTGTGCCTTTATCTGGACACTTTGTTTTTTATGTCTCCCCTGCTGACGCGGAGTGCGTAATCTCCCCCGTGAGAAGTGGAAAAAGCGCGTTTTGGCGGATGCATATAAAGGTTAGATAATTTAGGGTGGCGCAGGCTCGTGTGGGTTTTGGTGTGCTTTTTTTTGGTGGTTTGGTTTTTATGTTGTAGGTCTTGTCTCTTTTTTGCATCCGGTCAGCATTCCAGATTGGAGCTTTTGGCCTCTTTGTGATGTTTTAGTTTGGTTGTGTCTAGTAATCTCATGAATCTTGGGGTAGTGTATTTGGTGGATCTGGTGGCGGCTTCATCTTATTCTTTGTGACGGTGGTTGGGTGGTCTACTTGTGTTTTGTTTGTTCCGTAGGTTTTGGGCTTTGTTGGTGTATTTTTTTGCTGGCTGGTTTAACGTGTGGTTTGTCGGTTTGTTGGTGTATCATGTGGGCGGGAGTCATAGCAGCTGATGGTGGGGCTCCCTTCCTCTAGGCGGGGAGCTCTTACTTTTTTTTGGGTTAGTTTAGTGTTTGTTTTTTGTGGGTTGGGTTTTCGTTTTTTGTTGGGTATTTTGGTTGTGTTGTTTGGTAGTTTTTTGGCTGTTTTTGTTGTTGTTGGTGTGTTGTTTTTGTTTTCTTTTTTTGGTTCGTTTTTTTTTTTTTAGTTTGTTTTTTTGGTGTTTTCGCTCTGCTTTATGGGTGTTTTGTTGTTGGTTGTGTTTTTGGGTACCTTTGGCCTGGGGGATGGCGCACCTCGGTTGTTTTGTGTTTGTGGTTGGTGTGCGTGGCTCAAAAAAGATGGCTTTGGCGCTTCGCCGGGCTCGCATGAACCACTGATCTCACTAGCCCGCTTCATTCTTCTCATGGTTGGCGGTGCCGATATTAGATTTTAGGTCTTTGAGATTGGTGTCAATCGGCCAGTGGTTTGGTTGTTCCCACCTCTCCTCCAGCCTTCGTTTGTCTTTTTTTTGCCGTTTTTGGTGGGTGTATTAGGGACACTTTACAGTGCTTCCTGCTTCTTGTTGGCGGTCTGTCTCACGCTGTCGCCGGGTTGGTGGGTTTCTTCTCGGCAATTGGTCCAAAGATGCCTTATGACCCAGCATCAGCTAGCCTTTGCGTTGTGTTGCTCTATAGTGGCTATCGATTCCCCTGGGGTCCTCCATCTGTCCAAAAATTGTTTTTTCATATTGTCTGTTGTTACCTTGTGTATTCACTTCGCTATGTTTGGGTTGAGGGGTTTTTCAACTTATTTGGGGGTTGATGTCATTGTGAATTGTTGCCCGATATTTCTTAATTCGGTCGAGCCTTTTTTTGGACGAGGGATGTAGAAAAGGTGCGATGTTTAACTTTAACACGATAAGTTTTATACTTTATGTGGGTGTGAACACGATGTGGTTTATCTAAGTTTTCATTTTGGGATTTCATTATTTAGCCGTATTATTCAAAGAATAGGATGTAGTATTTTATAAAGAGGCCTGATAGCGACGATTTGGGGGTGAAAGAACAATGCATGTGGGGGTTCTTATGGGGGCTGCGTCTGGTTTAATGTTGGAATTGTTTTGGATATGGTTTTTTGGATGGTTTTTTTGGTGGTTGGATTTTTGGTGTTGTGCATGCGAGATATGAAGATTCAAATTGTGAGTTACTTTCTGTTTTTTTGTGGGCCTGTTTTGATGTGTATATTGTTGGTATTCACTAGATATTATTAATACTACATTGCCATCAGACTATGCAATATCAGATATGCTTGTTAATTGTTTCGATGGGGGTCCTCGCTTTTGTTTATGCAGGATTGGTGTATTTTTTTTGTATTTGTAGTGTGAATGATGGATCACACATATGTGGTCTGTTCGCCACAGTGAGAAGATAGCCGAGAGTGAGTTTGCAGGGGGCACTGTTTCCCGGTGCCTTCTCGGGAGCCGCCGATTTGGGCCTCTTGAAGTGCTTGGTTCAGTAAGTTTTTTTGGAGTATGAGGTGATTTGGAGTGGGTGAATGGTTATTGGGATAGGAGAGAGTTTGGTTGGGTGGGGTGGGTCTGGTTGTTAAGGAATGGGTGTAGGGGTGGTGGGGTGGAGCAAGTTGTGGGGGGGTGTGGGGGTGGGATTTACGAGATGGGTTGTGTTGTGGTGGGGGTGGTGGGGGGGGGGGGGTTGTGGGTAGTTTGTTGGTGGGGGGGGAGTTGGGGTTTTTGGGTTGGTGGGGGATATTTGAAGGGGATGGCATGGCGACATGATTTTAATGATGGGGGGGGCGTGTGTGCTTATTGAGTGAAGTGGTGTTGGAGGGGGGGTAGCATATTGGGATTTTATGTGAGGGGATGGAATTTATTGTAATGAGGATGGGTTAGGTTAGTGGGAATGAAGGGAAGTGAGTATAGGGGGGAGATAAAAAGGCGATTTGTTGTCGGATTATGGATGGGGAGGGGGTGGGGGGGGGTTGGGGGGGGTGAGAGTAGAAGGGGGGGGGTGGTAGAGATGGTGGGGGGGTGAGTGCCGGGGAGGGAGCTGGTGGAGGGGGGGGGAGTGTTGGTGAGGTTTCTGTTCTTTTTTTCGGTGTGTGGGTTTTGTTTTTGTTTTTATTTTTGTTTTTGTTTTAGTTTTGTTGTTTGGGGGGTTTTTTTTTGGGTTTGTTTTTGTTGTATTGGGGTGGGGTTGTTTTGTGTTGTTGTTGTGTTTGTGTTGTGTTTTTTGTGGGTGGTGTGTGTGGGTAGGGGGGGTTTTTTGTGTTTTAGGTGGTTGTATGGTTTTTGTTTTCGGGGTGTTTTGTTGGTGGTTGCTTTTTTAGTACCCAGGGGTTCTATTCGCTAAGATAATTTTTTAAGTGAAGATAGTTCCTGCTTGTTATAGATGTGTGTGAAATGGTATTGGACTGGCATTTGCTAGAGTGTTTGTGTTTTTGGTGGTTGTTGTAGATTATGCGAAATGGTGTTAGTAGTTTGAGTTTAATGGGTTTTGTTGGGGGGTCGTTGTGGGGGTGGCTTTTTGTGTCTAACAAGAAGGGTAGCGTTCTTTATTTGATTTTAAGCAGGTTAGCCCCAATGGACACGAAGAGAGGTGTATGGGTGGTGATGGTTCAGAGGTGAAAAGGTGCTCTCTGGTAGGAGTGGCGCATGTTGGAGTGCAAGAGGGGGGGGGGTGGGGGGGTGAGGGGGGGCGCGGGGAGGCGTGGAGGAGGTGCGAGGGGGGGGCGTAAAGAAGTATGGGCGGGGCGCTTCTGGGACACCGCCCACGCGGGCGGGGCTCAGGGGAGACGGGAACAGGGGGGGGCATGAGAACCATTTCCGGGAGGGGGGTGTGGTGGGGGGACTGCCGCAGGATGAGGGCAGGCTGGAGGGTTTGAGGGGGGGCAGGCCAGCATGGGATGTCGGAGCGCCGTGCGTAGCCCGTAGCGGTTGGCGGGGGCGGCGCGGCGTGCGCCCGGGAGACGCGTTACGGGTTCCAAAGGGGAGGGAAAGGGGCCCGTCGGACCGACCAGGGGTCGGAGGGCGTAGGAAGGGGTAGGCTGAGTGGAGTTGGGTGGAGGGGGGTGTGTATCGGGAAGACGGAGAGGGGAGGGGGAGGGGGGGGCAAGTGGGTGGTGGGGAGGAGTGGGGGGGCGAGACAAAGAGGTGAGGAGTGGCTTAGCAGAGGCCGGGGGGGCCACAGGTGGGGGAGCGGGAGAGGGAGGCAGGAAGGAGGGGCGGGCAGAACCCAGGGGATGACAAGGGCGGAGCATCGGGGGGGGGTGGAGGATCATGGGTGCCGCGGGGGCCGGCCGGGTGGGACGATGTGGAAAGGGAATTGGCTGAGCAATGAGTAAGGGTAGGGGTGGTAAGGAGGCGGGAAGAAGAAACAGAAGGATAGCGGGGGGGTGCGGGGGTGGAGTGGCGGCGGGGGTGAGGAGGGGGATGAGCTGGAGGCAAATGGAGAGAATGACGGAGAGAGGGGTCGGGCGGGGGGGGTGGTGAGGAGTGGCCAGGAGAGAGAAACCGGGCTTGACAGGGCGGGGGGGAAGGGGACAGCCGGCTAGGGGGGGCGAGGACGGTGACGGGGGGGGTAGGCACAGACAGGAAAGAGGGGCGGGTGGGGGGGGGCCCACACGGCCGTGGGCGGCCCCAAGGGGGTCTAGAGAGAGGGGGGGGGTGAGGGGGGGACGGGGGAGGGGTGGCAAGCAGGAGGCACGAAAGGCGACGGCGGGGAGGATAGTGAGGGGGGGATGAATAAAGAGAGGAGGGGTGGGGTGTGGGTTTGTGGGGGAGGAACAGCAAGGTATTGGGTGAGGGAGTATGGGGTGGGGCTGGTTTGGAGAGCGGGCTAGAGAGGGGGTGGGGTGGGGTGGGGGTGTGGTGTGGGGCTTGGTTCTAGAGGTTGGGGGTGAAAGTGTGAGGAATGGGCGTATGTGGTAGTGCGTGGAGAAGGGGAAGGTAAAAGATGAAGCAGGCGGGAGGGGGGGTGTGGGCTGAGGGCGGGTCTGGGCATTGTCGACAGATGGGGCCTCTTGCCCGGTGCCCCTGGATGGGGTTGGTTTGGGGTGGGAGGTGGGGGGGGTATGGCGTCCCGTGATTTAGACGGGGAGAAAAAAAGCCATGGGGAAAGACACTTGTGTAGTCAATGGGAGTGTTTGATGACAGTAGTGGGCGCATGCAGGCGTCGTCTTCGGGTAGACGCATGAGTCGTGGATGAGACATCGCGAAACACGATTTAAGCTTTCTTGTCCAGTATGTTATTTCTATATGGCTGTGGTTCTTGTGCTAGGTCCCTGTCGCCCCCTGCTTGGTCCCCCTGGTGTCTACCCCGGTAGTAAGAGGAAGGCCCCTCTATTTTTGTGGTGTGTGGGTTGATTTTTACGCTCCCCCCGCCCCCCGTGTAAACAGGTTTTTTTTTGTTGGGTGTGTCTGGGTGGTGTTCGATGTCTCTAGTTAGCGTTGTTTCTTGCCTCTTCTGTAGTTGGGCCGCTCGTATTGGTGGTATTTTACTTCTTGTCTATACTCATTTTTCTGAACTGGATCGCCTATTCGTCTGTACTGTCGCTGTGTTGTGTTGGTGTTCATCTCGATATTCTTAGACCGTACACTGCTTTGTTGGTCTCATGCCGCTGTCCCAATTACTGTCATCAACTTGTGGAGACAGTGTTTCTGATTGGGTGTCTGGGGGTTGAGAACTGTCAGTGGGGTCGGGTGCGTTGCGCTGGGTTGGTGGTGAGTCTGGGGTTGCCGTAGTAGTAAGTCAGTACTGAATGGGGCTGGCGGGGGGCGTTGTAGAAAGGTTATTATGGCTTGGATTATGCATGGGCCGTAATGCTCATATACAGCATCTTCAGGTGTGCAGGGGTGTGTACCAAGGGTGACAGGGAGTATGGAGGCGAAGTGCCGGGGTGGAACAGAGGAAGTATCAGGTGAGGGAGGGGTGTGGGGTCGTGCCGGCATGCGCCAGGGGGGCCTGAGAAGTGGCGGGGGTGGGGGGGGCCAGTGATCGGCCAGCCAGGGGGTGGGATTGATTGCGGGGCGGACGGGGTTGGGGGGGTGGAGGTGGGGGGGGACGGAATGGGCGGCTTTGTCAGCTCGAGGCTGGACTAGGGGGTTGGTGTGTGCATGTGTGAGGGTTGCTGTGCGTGGAGGGACCGTGCCGAGTGCCGTGTGTGGTTTTGGTGGCGTGTGGGGTGGTGGGGTATTGTTTGGTGGGTATGAAGTTTGGTTTGGGGGTGATGGCCAGCTAGTAGATGTCCGTTTGTTTGGTGGGAAAAGATCGTAGCACAGGCTGAGCGTCGTTTTCGTACGGTGGCAGACCGTTCAAATGTTATGTCTTGAGTTGTTCTATTGTATAGCGTAGTTCTAATTTTACTTGCTTTCTGTGCCAGGCCCAGTATAGACTAGTGTTTATTAATTTGTTTGTGTGCTGCCTCTCTATTGGTGGTGGGTTGTGTCTGTTGTTTTAGCTAACTACCATCAGCAGTGCTTATTTAATAAAGATCGTTTGATGCGTTGTATTATAGATGCTAATTTGTTTTGCCGTTTTTTTGTTGAGTTCCCATCACTTATTTTTGTATTGGGGGCTATGCTTTTATACCCAGTCAAGGCTTAAAATTGAGTGGTTTGGCTGTATTATAATATCCTACGCCCATCCTGGTGTTTTGCTTCCGTGTTCCATTGGGCTCTTGATTTTAAACTCATGCGTGGGTTGATTTCTCCTGTTTTCTTGGGGGAGAAACGCGGACCAAGTTGGCATTCCTATAATGTTGTTAGACTCTAGGAGATCACAATGAATGCTCTTATTTTCTTACTGTGTGGTTTTTTTAACGCGGTGGTCATGTCTTCTGTCGGGTTGGTTAGTGTTTAGGAATTACTGTTTTGGCGGGTCAGGGGAGAGGTTTAGTAGGCTAATGTTATTGTAGGGCCTTAATTCTAGTTAAGTGTAGGTATCATGAGGGCTGTCAGTTTGGTGGGTTGCGGGGTGGGGGGTTTTGGTACGCGATATGCGTTTGCAGGGAGTGTTTAGGTCCATACTTGATTGTGGGGTTTTTGTCGTAACCTGCTGCAGCTCAGTTCATTCCTGCTATCCATTCTTTTGGGTAGTTGGTATGGTTGGGCCATTGGGTGCTGCTCTGGTCCGGTGTTCATACCTAAGTGGGTGGGTTGTTGTGTGTGATGGTATGTCATGCGAGTGTTGTATTGGGGGTATGTCACTGTATCTGGTAGTGGGTTTTGTGTTTGGTTGTGGGGGTGCTTATCTTGGTGTCATTTGCACATTATTGTGTCATGGGGTGGTTTGGGTTGTTGGGTATCCAAAAGTTGGGTGGATTTCCTGTCCGTTTTGTTATGTTTATCCGGGGATCATTGCTCTTATATCAGTGCGACTACGAGATGTGGGCGAGCTGAGGACGGGAGGGGAAGTCGAGGGTGAAGTGGGGGGACGGGAGAGGAAGGGGGGCCTTGGAGCGCAACGGAGGAGAGGGAGAGAGCCGGCTGGGGTGGAGGGAGGAGGACGCTAGGGGAGAGAGGTAGGGGCGCGGTGGGAACCGGGGGCCCATGGCATGAGGGTGGAGAGGACCTGGATGGCGGGTCTGGCCACGAGACAAGCGGCGGTTGGCGTGGAAGCCGGAAGAAGGCAGGGGGGGGGCGATTGCCGGGGGGGGTCGGCCGCAGGTGACGCCGGGCGGAGAAGGTGGGTTTCGTGCGGGATGTGTCGGCGAGCGTTTGATGGCAGAAGCGCTGGATGGTCGGGGCGAGGGGGGAGTATGCCATGGTGGGGGAAGGGTGTCTTTGGTGCCGACGGCTTCTGTGGGTTTTTGCTTAGAGCGCCTCTGTTGTTAGGGTCTGACTGTGATTGCCCATCATTTCGTGTTGGTGGGGTGGGTTTTGGATAATGTAAGCCTCGGGGGAGGTGTGTTTGGGGGGATCGATCTTTTTTCAATCTCACGGTTGTTGGGATTGGTGTGATTTATGATAGGTGTCTTTAGTTGGTCGCTTTCTAATCTCGACATATATTTTTGGTTGTTCATTTTCACATTACTTTTAGACTTCCTGACTGAATTTGTCATTATGTTGCGGGATTTTGTGGGTTTTTCTTCGTTTTTTGGGGATGTCACTGGCTATTTGACCGTTTTATGGCATTGTCTTTGTAGCGTTGCTTGTGGTCTTGTTGTTTTTGATCTTTGCTCTTGGCCCTTTCTGTTTTCCTCTGAC
>NW_020859778.1:0-1080 GCF_000972845.2 Larimichthys crocea | reverse complement strand
TTGCATCCTCCTCAGCCCAAGACCAGAAAGCTGTAACAAGAGATCCGAAAGATCAGAAAGTCTCTCAAATGTCAGCATATAGCAACTAAAATTCCCTTTAAATAAATACAGCCGTATTAACCAGATTACAGATACATATGTTATTCTAGATTAAATATGAATAATGCCAATCACCAGTGCTCTTAATTAATTAAGATGTAATGTTGATACTTAAAATTTGAAAGGTATTCCTAATTGCTTCAAAAGAGGACCAAAATTCCCATGATCGCATCTCTATTGGAAAAAAGAAAAAAAAAAAAACTCACATAAGTATGCTGTTTATCTTATGGTAGAACATATATACATAAATATAATACACAGAAGAATAAATGGGTTTTTACTGTCCTATATCCACCAAAATATGTTTCTCCAACACATACACTGTCTGTCATCATACCTAATGAGCTGGAATAATCCCAAAGTTTGTGTCTTGTGTCTCTGTTGCTTGTCTGATTCACACAGGCCTCACAGTGAAACTCATGAAGGCGGAGTTGAGCAGCTTTGCCTATCTCTTTATCTTTTTCTGTTCAGTATATAGGCATTTCTTCTTCTGTTGAGCTCTATACAAATGAATGCTACTGTACCACTATGGCAGAATTATAACTTTTATTGTCAATGCAAATTATTATGACTAACCTAGGTTCTGTGACTGTCCAGAGTTTATAGTCTTGCTGAATAATTTGACGTAGCGTTTACATGAAGACATTATATCCAAAAATGGACCTGTATGTATAACGTTTATAGGAAGGGAATTCATTTACTTGAGTGCCAAACAAAACATGTCAGCGAAGATGTAGTTAACTTGCCCTCAATACCACACACACACACACACTGTTTTGATCCTTCCTTTTCTTTCATGCACACACATGTTGGATCAGTCTTTTCTTTTCATTTGACTACTGTTTGGCTACATCTGTCCTCTCATGTGCCAGAAAAATGAAAGAAATCTGGGAGGTGTGTGGTTGAATGTGTGTGTGTGTGTGTGTGTGTGTGTGTGTGTGTGTGTGTGTTTGTTCGTGTTGTTGGCCCAAAGCCCTTCCA
>NW_020859777.1:0-697 GCF_000972845.2 Larimichthys crocea | reverse complement strand
TGCATGACTGTGATGTCATGTCTTACGTCAGGGAAACGTGCGGTTGTTGTGGTGAGCAAATATCTTTATTATTTTTGTAACCGTCTCTAAAAATACTGATCCTGCCCTTGTCTTTTTTGTCTCAGACTGTGAGAAGCACTGTGGAGCTGTGGACATCGTATTTGTAATTGATAGCTCAGAGAGTGTGGGGATGACAAACTTTACCCTGGAGAAGAACTTTATTATCAACACCATCAACAGATTGGGATCTATGGCCAGCGACCCTACGTCACCAACCGGTACACACACACACACACACACACACACACACACACACACACACACACACACACACACACACACACACACACACACACACACACACGTCGCTGCAAATCCTTTTGCAGACGCAGTTTCAAGTGACAAAAAGTAGAGGTTGCCATGCCATGAAAGATTAACCATTTCCAAAGAGTGAATCACATAATCCACCACTGAATACAAAGTCACAGCCAACAGTTACAGTCGTCTGACTTATTCCTCTTGTGCTGGAAACCTCCATCGTTGTCTGTCCTGTTGCCTTGGGTGACATGTTCCTTCATTACAAAGAAATATCTACTGTATATTTTGTGTCAATTCCACATACAGCTGCCATTAATACTCAAATGTGACTTGAAGTTGCCAACAAATGCAGAGTTTACAGCTGTTTGAGTAACAGATA
>NW_020859776.1:0-2403 GCF_000972845.2 Larimichthys crocea | reverse complement strand
CTCCAGCGAAAGCGGACAAACCCACACCAGCAGTTTCAGGACCAGTTGGTCCTACGCCCCCCAAACAGGAGTGAAGAGGTTCTGTACATCGGTAAAGCTCCTCAGGGTCAACACGTTCTCCTTAAAGTCAGCAAAGTGGTGCTTAGGAATGGAGACCAAACACTAGAGACATACGCCATACTTAGACAATGGCTCCGAGCACACCTTGCTTCTCCATTCAGCGGCCAAACAACTTGGTCTCCAAGGTGAGCCTGAAAACCTGCCTTTTCGGATTGTAAGACAGGACCCCCAGACCCTTCATGGGGCGGCAATCTCATTCACCATCTCACCAGCGAGTTCCCCACATCAGGTTTGGAGTGGTGGGGGGTTCGCCCAGGGCGCAAATGTGGCCAGGACCGGCGCTGACACAGCCCTGAGTTGGACTCCCCCACCAGCCGGCGTGAGATCCATGTGTTTTGTGATGCCTCAGAACAGGCATACGGCTCTGTAGCATTCCTCAGAACTGAGAGTCCAAGCGGAGAGGTTGAGATAGCATTCATCACAGCCCAGTCGAGAGTGGCTCCAAAGAAGCAGCAATCCATCCCACGTCTAGAACTGTGCGCCGCCTTGACAGGAGCCCAGCCACTGTTGCCTTGCTAACTACCATAAATGTTCAAGAGAGGCTAGACTGTTTCAGCTTTAGACCTGCCTTTTGACTGTATACTGTCACATTATTTCCCTGCTGTCTGTCTGTTTGTACTTTATACAGTGTGCATATAATTTGTATTACAGTTTGCATTTATATGTATATTATATACATTTCCCGTGTTATTTACTGTTTGTATCTCTTGTTTATTGTGTTGTTTACACAGAACCACTAATGCATCGGACAGTTGTACGCATTGGATGTGCTTGTGGCAATAAATAAGTTGGACTTGAAGACATCGTTTGTGTGATTCTGGTCGATCACCTGCAGCGAGCTGCTATCTCAGTGTATCCAGCATAGTTAGAGCAGGGAAGCTTCTTCACAGCCAGTGTATGGGATTTGGTGGCATTTAGCGGTGCAGTTGCTGATTGCAACACTTTTGCCTTGTAGGCGTGAAGGAGAAACTACGGTGACACATACGATAGACACATTACATTTCCTGTAACCTGTCCTTTAATGTCCACATAAAACAAATTTTGAGGATTGCATTCTTCCTCTTAGGTAACATCGGCAAAATCAGATGCATTGTATCTCAAGCGGATGCAGAAAAACCAGTCCACACATTTGCTACTTCTAGGCTGGGATATTGTAACTCTGTTATCAGGCTGCTCCAATAAGTCTCTTAGGACTTTGCAGTTATTTCAGAATGCTGCTGTACGCGTTCTGACAGGAACCAAGATCAGAGATCACATCTCTCCTATTCTGGCTTCCATGCACTGGCTACCTGTTAAATCTAGAATAGAATTTAAAATTCTTCTCCTTACATACAAAGCTCTTCAAGGTCAGGCACCATCATATCTAAAAGAGCTCATAATACCTTACTACCCCTCTAGAACATTGCGCGCTCAGGATGCTGGGTTCCTTGTGGTTCCTATAGTTTCCAAAAGTAGATTGGGAGCCAGAGCTTTCAGCTATCAGGCTCCTCTTCTGTGGACCAAACTACCATTCTGGGTTCGGGAGGCAGACACAGTCAACACCTTTAAGAGTAGACTTAAGACTTTACTTTTTGATAGAGCTTGTAGTTGTAGCTGGCTCAGGCCATCCCTTAGTTATGTTGCCATAGGATTAAACTGCCAAAGGACTCTCCCTCCTTCCCCTCTATGTTAATGGAAGCTCATTAACATATAGATTAAATGGTACGGGGCCTAACACTGATCCTTGATGCACACCCATTATGTATTTTACTAAAATGTTAAAGGTACTTCTTTTCTTTTTTATTTGCGTAATGATGTGAGCAGAAATGAAGCATCATCAGTGTCATGATGACATCTCATGCGTCCTGTGACAAAGTTCAGACCGGAGCCATTTTTTCACACATGTAGCAGGCAACGAAGATTCTCCGTGTCAAACAGACAGGACACAGAGAAACAGACGGGACACAGAGAAACAGACAGGACACAGGTTAGTGCAGGGGTGGGCAAACTTTTTGACTTGCGGGCCACATTGGGTTCTAAAATTTGACAGAGGGGCTGGGCCAGGATTGATGGTGCTTTGAATGTTAAACACAATCTTTCTGTATGTTAATAATGTCTTTTAAAAACACATTTCAACATCTTTGTGTGTTTTTAAACACATTTGAATATATTCAAACATATTTTTGTTAAAAAAAGCTTCACTTTTCAACTTTACACAATTTATCTTTTCAGCTGATTTTGAAACATGTTCATCATCAGACGTTTGCAGGCCGAGTCTGGCCCCGTCACTGCCAGACTAATAAT
>NW_020859775.1:0-779 GCF_000972845.2 Larimichthys crocea | reverse complement strand
ATTATTTATTTTCTTGTGTAAAAAATATTTTTTGTAATTAGGCTTTTATTTTGAAGAAATCAAACGGTTAACAGGAAGAATCGGTTTTGTTTTGGTACTTAAACGCACCATCGAGAGACTGTCACAGCAAGAGACGAGACAAGACCCAGGTGAGTCCTCTGCACACACACACACACACACACACACACACACACACACACACAATTGTAATTGTAATAATTTGAACTTCACAATAAGACAATCTGTTTATTGAACTCTGGTGATATGTGTGTGTGTGTGCGTGTGTGTGTGTGTGTGTGTGTTCCTCGTCTTTGTGAAAGTTTTTATTGACTCCATGGTTGAGATGTACGGAAGCGTATTGCATTCACCTGAAAAAAAAAATAAAAATTAGACACCTTGTCTCGTAATTACGAGAAAAGGTGTCTAATTTATTTATTTATTTTTTTCTCAGGTGAATGCAACACGCTTCCGTAGAGATGACAAACACGAGGAAGAGCAGCGATTCTGGGAAACCACACTGACACGTGACAAAACTGGTTTTTGTTGTTATTTAATCACAGTGATTTTTCACTTCCACACACACAGTAATTAAGTAATTAATCAGTAATTAATAATCAGACAAACAAACAACTTAACATTCTAATATGAAACATTATCACAGATAACTCCTTTCAGTATATCCAAAGAGACACTTTCTGTTTCATTTTACAGTCGTTTCTTTGTGCTTGTTTCATGTTTGCAGTTGTTTTATATCTGTTTGCAGTTGTTTTGTGTTTCTT
>NW_020859774.1:0-778 GCF_000972845.2 Larimichthys crocea | reverse complement strand
ATTAACGTTACTCCCTGTATCAATTAGGGCTGGACATAAGCACTTGATTTAGGCATCACTGAATGAATAACTGCATTTTTGAATGTGACAAAAAAATAACATTAAACATCCCGTTTGGTTATTAACAATTGGTGTTTTACGTACAGATACCAGCCAACCTCTCGTCACGTCATTTGCCAGCAATGTTAGTATTTCTCCTCCCACTCATGCACAATGATTAGAAGACATCATGTCCTGCTTAAAATTAATAAAGTTAGATACTCACTTAAGCAATCAAGTGGGAGATTTCAGAAAGCATGGGCTCCTTTTCTTAATGCATTCCAGACTCTGAAGACTTGACCATTAGGTGCAGCTGAACTACGCAATGCACTATGTGCTTATTCTTAGCGCAGGCTCTAGATCTGGCAATGTGCTCATATTACTCTAGTGTATTGGCAGTGACTGGGGAGGGATTATTTTATTTATGACAATTTTATTTTATATTCTTGTCTTTTCTATATAATGTTGCACTTGGTTGGGGTTTTTTTAAGTTATATTACCCAGTTCATGTCTATCTAGACACACTGGTGCTATTTGCTGTACTTATGTCTACCTTATGTTTTTGTAATGACCATTCAGCATTGCACTTTGGATATAAACAGATTTTGATTAATGCTAGTGTTTCTTGCAAATCTAGGACTCTAATATTATTGAATCATTTAATGTAAATACTTGAATATTGAAATGACTTAAAATGTCCATTGCTAGTATTAATTAAATTAAAATGTGTCAGCTGTAC
>NW_020859773.1:0-1630 GCF_000972845.2 Larimichthys crocea | reverse complement strand
AGTCAAAGACACACTTGCTCACACATTCACTTTCAGCTCTGGTGGCCTGTGGGGCTTTTGTAGTGCTGAGAGGCCACAAACGACAGCTTTGTGTTCTGGGAGGCTGGGAAAGTTGGATGGCATCACACACACACACACACACACACACACACACACACACACACAGTCTTTTACACTTTCTCACACATATACACACGCACACACACACTTTGGCAGTGTCAAAGCCTATGCACAGTTCTGCCCGCCTCAATAGGCTGATTCATTAGAGCCCCCTCATGACACTAGAGGAGAAAATGGACTTGCAGTAAAGGGAGGACGAGGAGATGGGAGTGTTACGGCTCAGCACTCTGCTGGAGAAGTCTGATATGACCTGACAGTGGTCAGGTCAGCCTTAAAGAAAAAATCCACCCTAAAAGCCTGATTCATGCGTTCACAGGTTAATTTCTTCGTTTATTGGGTCTTTCCTTATCATGTGCCATTCAAGGAAGCATTAGCATTACTGTAATCAGTTTAAATATATAAATATATTTGTAATGTGGGTGCGTGTTGCCTCTTCAGTTGACCTTGGCTTTTGGTTTCAGTTTTTGGTAACTTTCAGTGGGGCAAGCAGGTAGGATCTCTCGTATGAAATCATACAAAGAATGCCAGTGCTGTAGTCACTTACTTGTGCACTTCAAGTTTAAATTTGTGGCAAACAAATTTCACTGTTTCTGCCCTCCATTAGGCAAGTAAAGCATCACTCCATGTTTGTGTATTTTGTCTTCTTGTAATTATCCTAAATCACACCTGGGGAAAAAAAACCCCACCTGAAATGGCAAGTAGACAATAACAAACACTCCAAATTATTTGCTATCTCTATGTTGTTAAGAATTTCATGACGAGCGTCATTATAGCTGTCATAAAAGTGCACCACCAAAACATCATGCTTTATTTTACAGGCTGCACATCAAAAAAAAAAAAAAAAAACTAAATTTAGAGGGTACTGACAGCCACTATTACATATCATTACTCACAGTGGAGCCACACAATGATTCAAAAATATTTAGACTCTTCAGTCATTCTGCCTCAGTGTAAAAAACACCATGAAAATGTCCAAACCCTTTTGTTTCCAATAGCTCATCAAATTAATTTGATTTGCTCTGCAGGAGATATTTTTTGTGTTGGTATATTTAAAGGGGATTGTTTTTATCTAATATCATCATTACTGAATCTGGCAAGCAGCAGTGGAAATGTGCTGTGCTGTGCTGTGCTGTGCTGTGCTGTGGAGTGGATTGGGTGTTGTAAGTACCGATGCTTGGCAGCGAGTTGTGTTTGTCTGGATCTTTCCCTCGCTGTCTACACTGGAGCCAGGCAGACTTATAGCCTGGGCCTCCTGTTGACGAGGGGCTCTCACAGCCCAAACCCCTCCTTGGATATGTGTGAGATTTACTTAATGTCTTAACAGTTCCCTCTTGACCGCGCGGTGAGATTAGGTAGAATTTTCATATTTTTACAACCTGTTGTAGGTAGATGACTTTTTAGCTGTTGCTAAACATGACATAATTATCATGAAGCTACTAACTAATGAGGGTTGTTTTTCTTTGCAGAGGAAAGGAAAGTAATAGATGTTCAACTGAGTTTAAAACAATAC
>NW_020859772.1:0-4226 GCF_000972845.2 Larimichthys crocea | reverse complement strand
AACAAAAGTATTTTATTAAATGAAAATTCAAATCATTTTAAACAAAAGGAGGTGAGGCAAAAGGGGAACGAAGGGCGAGTGCTGTAAAAAGAACAAACAAATATAACAAAAAGAGAACTCTAACAGAGCCTGTGTTATCTAACTAGAGAGCCAAAACGAGAAAGAAAAACCTCACTATCTAAATCTAACGCTAAATAACAAAACACACATCAAAAACAGCACTCCTAAACTAATAGGTCTAACAGAAATATACTATTGTGACATCAGTAAAACTATAACTAAACTAAACCCTGCCCAGTCCCAGTAAATCAACACAAAACAAACCTCCTCAAATAACACGAGCTAACCTACGTTAACATTCACAAATTCAACTAACGAGGCGAGCTTCCAAATCCACACAACACATAAAGCCGCCATGATGCTCAGGTGGCTGTGGTTTAAATGCCTGTGATGCTGCGGTGCTGGGCTCTCTCAATGACAGCGTGGAAAGGATGCCGCACCAATCCTGGCCCTGCACAGCTCACAAACGTGTTGTCCCCGCCTCTTTCAGTTGGGGCCAACCAGGGACTGGAAATCGCACACCTGCATTTACCTAGGGGAAACACTACACACACATATGTGCGGGGGCGAAACGGCGGCGGCCATAACAATATCCAAAAAAAATACAGTAGCTAAAAGTATATATATCTATTATATTAGATATATATATATATATATATATATATCTAGATATATCTATATATATCAGAGATCATATTAATAGATAGTACTTACTCTATATATCCACCTCTGCCTGAGTCCAAACCATTCTCTGTTCCGCTCTTCTCACTTCGCCTCATATTTAGGCCCCTTCCTTTTGCTTTGGCTTCCTGCTTTGCTGTGCGGTGTGGGTAGTTGTCGTTCTCTCCCCTCCCTGATTCCCCTAGGCTAGCCCCGGTGGCCTTGCTGCAGGCGCCTGCGAAGATGATGGTCGCCCGCCATCCCTGCGTGGAGGCATGGAGTTTGTCATTCTAAACCATGAACCCAAGACCAGCGCCCCAACAACAGTTTTGGTAGCTTCTTTATTACTGGTAGCTGATCCCATTTCTTAGTAAATGGCCCAGTGACCGCGTCTTTTTCCCGCTTGGGATGAGCTGCCCCCACGCGACGCCTGCTCCTATACTGCATTCGGTACTTAGCGAAGCAGCCCCAGTAGAATGGCACAGTTGGTAGAACGTGGTGTGGTAAGTGCTGGGTTTGTTGGGTTGTGTGTGTGTGTGTGTGGGGTTTGGGTGGTGTTGGTTTCATGTGTTTTATTGAGGGCACTGTGTGCTGTGTGTGTGTTGTGTAGTGAGGTTTGATGATGTGGCCCGGGCTTCAACCCGCCTATCTGGCCAATTGCCCTCTGTCTGACTGCCTTTCTCCCCTTCCGCCCTGCCCCGCCCCCATCTCTCCTTATACCCGCCAGCCCACCGCACTGCCCTTGCCCCTTGCCCGCTTGCCCCCACCTGGCTATTGTGTGCATGGTTCCCGTCACCGTGCCACTCCTCCGTCCTGGCTCACCTCCCCCCCCCAGCGTGGTCTTTCTCCAGCCGTACGTCCCCCCCCCCGTACCCTAGTGCCCGCTTTACCTTTTTTTTTTAATTTTTTTTCCTATTTTTATTTATTGCTCGTATTCGCTGTCTGATCTTGTGTGTTGAACCAAAAATTGCCTGGCTGGTTGTTTCCATGTGTCGCACAGTGGGTCCACCTCTGGACTAGGTATTTTGATTCCATAAGTATCCATGTAACACCAATCAAGAAATGCCCATGTACAACCGGAACCCTCTTTCCCACATCGCACGTGCTCACACCCCTCTGCCTCTGTGGACACGCTTCACCTTTTTGACCCCCCCTACCCCTTTACTGTTCTAAGTGTTCTCTGTGCTTGTTTTGCCTATCACCACACCACCCGCCCCTCTCCCCGCCCCTGGTCTCCCGCCCCCCCTCTGTCCGCCGCGGATCCTGCCACATCCTTTCCTCCGGTCCTACCTCTTCCCCAGTTATCCCGCCGGTTTCTTTCTTCTGCTTTCGATCTCTCTCGTCTTCTCTTCTTCTGTCTGCCGAGGGGGCATCTCCTTCTAGCAATGTCGTTCTCACACACAACTAGCACGCCGCCCTTACAGTTTTAGCACACAACAACACCCCCTTTTTCCCCACCCACCCCCTCAATTTCATTGTAATCCTTCAACCACCGTTGCTCCCTCCACCGTCATACCCGACACCCGCATACCGCTCTACTTCCTATAACAGCATTCCCCCCAACATGGTGACACCCATTGTTTTAGGTTTTTTTTACAGAGTTTAATTTCTTTGAAGTATCATTAACATTCAGCATCCGTCATAGGAGTGATGAAAGATCCCAATTCCACTGATTCCCCTCTGTAAAAAAACTTTTGACTACTCAATATAGCATGGCCAAATCCGCATCAGCACAGACCCTAATTGAAAAGATAAGCTAGGGCTTTTGATCCATAGTTCCGATAGCTGTTCTGGAAATGTATGGAAAAAGACGGCTAGATAAGGAGAGAGAGACCATCGTGGCAAATACATGCAGAAATGCTAGGACAAACCTTGTGCAGATGGTGTGCCAGCCACGAACGTGCAAGTCCAACAAGGAACCCCATAAAGCACACCCAAAAACATAACATTTCAGAAAATCGTGGCAGATAAATACAAGCATTTCAGCAGCGCAGATGATTGACGCTCTGGTCTGCAGCACAGGTGAACTGAACCCAACCGGAGTTCATCCACTTCAATACACTAATTCCACCATTTTTCGACAAAATGAAAGCAATGGGTTAGAATAAGCCTACAAATCCAGGATTAGGCTGGTCAAATCATTTCCAAACCACAAACCCAAAGTTTTGTGACAAAGTAGTTCAGAAGACCAATAACAATTACACAACCTGGTCGAGTTGTCTAACATCACTCAACAACATTTTGGGATCGAAGGTGGTTTTCAAATCACTGAGTCTAAATTAGGGAGAAGGGCAACCAAAGAGCTAGACCCGGCTCCAAGGCATCGTGCCTTACCATTAAACAATCCAAAGAATCACGCGGGGCCCTGTTATTGATTCAACGTCTTCGTCTCCTGTCATGCCTTGCTGTAGATATCCTCACAAGTCGGTTGCTTGATGTTCTCTGCACTGTTTGAGGTCTGGTCGAGATGTTCACAGTTTCACACTTCCCTTTGTGACATCTGGGTTATCACACCCCTGCTAGAAATCATTGCATTCAAATACATACGTGTGGTCACGTTTCGCTCGTACGACTCTGTCCTTAGTTCGCCTTAGTCGACCGCCGATTTGATCGTAGAAGTTTGTTGCCGCTGTTGCGTGGATTAGACAAGCGACCCCCAATAGACAGTTAAAATAGCAAATGAAGCTTGAGGCGTTGTCATAATTGCCACATGTAGTATGTCTAGCATAGATGTGTCAGGGAAGCAGCATTTGGGCATGTGGTGCAAAACCACGAGTTCATAAAACACGAGCAAAAATGTACGCAGGAAATACAAGGTGTTTGGTAGCGACCGAGGGCGATCTTAGCTAGCTCCACAGAACCACGTAAATTAAAAAGTTCTCGGGATGTCAGGCCCAAATTTTAGAACGAAAAGAAAACAATATATGCAATAACAGTTTGTGTCATAAGCTCGGCAATCGACCGCAGATTCCTTGTTTACTTTGACCCAAAGTGCTCATGAAGGAAAACGATTCCCACCCCATCATCGGAGACGGCCACAATTGCGGGGGACATATAGCCGAAACTGAGGTCCCTCTAGTGTGGAAACCAGCATCAAATCGACAACAGCACCTCAACCATCATTCATCAATTTTATCCAAGAGGAAAGAATACCTAGCAAGGGGAGAGGAAGAGTGAAAGAAAAAAAAAAAAAGAAAAAATCATCAACTAAGAAGACAAATAAAAAAAAACAACATTTACTTACTTCACTCTGTCTATCGTATCCCATCCCCTCCCCTTACTTTGTCCCCTCGCCTCCCCCATTCAATCATCTATCATCCTATACGCATATTCGTTAGATTTTCCTCTAGAATTGTCCTTTTCATTGTCTCTTCCCGCTAAACGTCGTACTCCTATGCGCCCTCATCGCCCCGGAACAGAGCAGACTCTCGGTCCCCTGGAGCCTTCCTTCTTAGCAGGCCATTCTATTTCGGACTGACCGTTTACCTCGTGGACACGTTGCTCTC
>NW_020859771.1:0-727 GCF_000972845.2 Larimichthys crocea | reverse complement strand
TTTGGAGATGTTTGAGGCGACGGCGTCAGCATGCGGCTGGCCGGAGGTGGAGTGGGCCATGCGGCTGCTCCCCCTGTTGTCTGGGGACACGCAAACCGCAGCGCTCGGCCTGCCTGCCCCTGCCCGAGGATGGTATGGAGTAAAAAGGGCCATCCTTGACAGGCTGGGTTCCGGAGGACCATCGCCGCCATTTCCGGGGAGCAAAGCTGGGTCCCACTGATCGGCGAGGGCTGGCTAATGGGTCAGATCATCATGGAGCAGTTTGTGGAGGGGCTCCCAACTGCCACCTCGGACTGGGTGCGCTGCCACCGCCCAGCGAACCTCGCCGTGGCCATCAACCTGGCGAAGGACCATCTGGCCGTTCTCTCCCGAGCCCGGGCACACAAGGGTCAGCCAGCCTCTCCCGCCTGTCCCACACCGGCACCCCGGAGAAGACCTGCACCTGGCCCCCTGCCACACCCACCTGCTCGACCCTCTCCTCCGCCCCAAACTAATCCTCCCTCTCCTTTTCTTTCTCTCCAGGGTCCAGCCGCTACAGGCGCTGCTCTCAGCCCGCAAAGGGGTTCTTCAGGCGTCAGGGCAGGAGTGTTGGAGGTGCGGTCAACCCGGACACTTCCGCCATGAGTGCCCGCTCATGGAGGTCGGTCAAGTCTTTCGGGTTGTCGGCCCTCCAGCACCCTCCCCCAGTCAAGGAGGGACGTAGAGTGTTCCGGTAAGGATTCAGGAG
>NW_020859770.1:0-748 GCF_000972845.2 Larimichthys crocea | reverse complement strand
GTTTTATTAAAAATATGAATATATTACATTTTAAAATATATTTGGAATAAGAAAACTCCAATAAATTATTCTTTTGTCAATCACCACACAATGCAGTACATTTTTTTATTTATTTTATTTGGACAACAAAGCAACAAATATGTATTATGAATCCGCAAGATCATTCTTCAGCGTTTGAACCTTGGGAGGTAGCTTACTTCGACACAATTTTAGCATTACCTGCTGAATGAAGGCAAATGTGTTTTTTAAGCATTTAGGGTACTCCAGGTAGAGTGCCTAGGTAAAGCCAAACAAGAGGCACATTGCCTGAGGTAGGTTGGTGAGTGCTTCCATTAGAGGGCTGCCCTCAGGATGATCCCCACTCTTGAGGGGTTTAGTTGTGGCGATGCTGGGCTTGCAGCGCTGGTGTCCTCATAGCAGAGGATTCTCACAGGAATGTCCACAGAGTCTCCCTCATTAGGATTTTATAGTGCGAGAAACAAGACAAAGGAGGATATTCAGGTTATTCAAGAAATTCACATGACAAACAGCGCAACTTTTTGTGAGAGTCTACAGTTTGCGGTTGATCCACACCACACAGCGGGATAAATGGCTATGGAGTGCATTGAGAGACTTGAATGTACATATACATTCCTGATGCAAGCAGGGAAAGGGCTCAGCTCTTGCATAAGTCCCATGTTTTAGCCAATAATGTTTAAAAAGCTGTGCTCTTTTCTCACAGATGGCAGTACTTGCATTTCCAAGGCAT
>NW_020859768.1:0-626 GCF_000972845.2 Larimichthys crocea | reverse complement strand
CAGGCACACTCAATAATAAGAAGAATAAGCCCGAGAGGTTTTGAAGAGTGTGCTCTTTCTGGCACACTCAATAATAAGCCCGAGAGATAATAAAGAGTGTGCTCCTTCAGGCACACTCAACTAGAAAATTTCTAAAGAAATTTTGAGTGTGCCTGACTCTGGCCCGGGACTCTCCCCCATACATCATTGACACTGTTGAGTAGTTTACAGAATATTACTTCTACAATTGCTTAGGTATGTGACAGATCAAGCTTTCAACAGGTGTTCATATGAGAGAAGAAATAGGCTGTTAAAAATTAACTGTTTGCTTAGAAATGTTGTGAAAGGGCATAAGAAATACACTGCATTTCCTGCAGTGTTGATGCCGTCTGCTGAAATGCCAGATGCAACTGTGGAAATTTCTATGAAAAGATAGTGTGAAATGACCAGGAAACATTATAAGATATTAACAAAGTGTTTATTAGAGTGTTGTAATCATAAAGTTCTGTGATGACAGTTTGAAAAATCTCCATTACAATTCCCAGCATGACCAAGCACTTGGCAACGGTGGCAAGGAAAAACTGCCTGTGGCAGAAACCTTGAGCAGAACCCGGATCATGGCGGGTGGCCATCTGCTGCGACCAATT
>NW_020859767.1:0-533 GCF_000972845.2 Larimichthys crocea | reverse complement strand
CGCGGCTCGTTTGCAAACCTTGTACCGGTTGTTATCCACTGGAGCGGCTGCTTCGGTTGAGCTAGGAGGTCTGGATTGCGTGGGGAAGGTAGAGTCCTCCTCTCCTTCCTCCATGTCATCCAATTCGAGGATGTCAGAACCGGTCTCACCATCTGCATCGTCGTCTCCCTCCCGTCTGAAGACATCTTCGAATAGCAGGGGTATGGGCTCAACCTCCTCCATCAAGTCCGCCCAGTCCCTCGGGGCTCGCGGCTGATGGGCAGTGTGGATCTCCTGAGCGGTATCTGAAGCGGCAAGGGACGGGTCCCGTTGGGAAGCTCGCCACAACGCGGTCGCAATCCCACTGAAATAACCGTCAGCACAGTCCAGAGTCTGTTGGTGCCGCGCTAGGCAACGTTTCCTTTAACGGGCCGTTTGATAGCAGATAAGCTAGCAACCAACCTGACAACCGGATGAACTGAGGGAGCTCTCGTAATTCCGCTGAGGAAGAAAGCGAGAATGGCCCGGGCGGGGCGGTCGACCGTGGTATATAG
>NW_020859766.1:0-5097 GCF_000972845.2 Larimichthys crocea | reverse complement strand
GATTCAAACTGGATCAGAACAATTCTAACATCACTTCATGGTTAACAACAGAACACGTGGACACCATTGACCATCACATCCTGTTACAGACACTTGAACATCTAATTGGCATTAAAGGAACCGCACTGAGCTGGTTTAAGTCTCATTGTTCTGATCATCTCAGTTTGTTCGTGTTAATGATGAATCCTCATCAACACCAAAGTTAGTCATGGAGTTCCACAAGGTTCTGTGCTTGGAGATCATTTGAAGTTTTCATGTTGAACTTTGAAAAATAAAATAATGTATTCAAATAAAATAAGTGTCAGAAAAGTTTCAGTTCTGAAGTTATTTTGAATGAATCATTTCTTTCAGTTTTCACTTTCAGATTTTGATATTTGGCTTTTTATTTTTGTCACTTTCAGACTTTTGGCCCTGATGTGGCGTGGGGGGCGGGGCATCAGCTGAGAGGGCGTGGAGTCATGAGTGACATCATATCAATGACAGCTGACGACCTTCATCAGTCATGTTGCCTTCAGGAAACGTAGGTGCTGAGAGAACTATGACTCAGCACTTTCTGTTCACCATGTTTGAACAAAGAGGAAAGCAAAGGTTATGATACACACACACACACACACACAAACACACACACACACACACTCACAACATACAAGATGGATAATAAAATACTTAGGGGGCATCCTGGTGGCTCAGCTGGTAGAGTGGACTCCCCGTGTATGAAAGAGTCCTTCCTGCAGAGACCCTGTTCTGACTCTGGCCTGTGGTCCACAAACCTGTCTGCCTGTCTGTCTGTCTGTCTGTCTGTCTGTCTGCCTGTCTGTCTGTTTGCTGTCTGTCTGTCTGTCTCTGTCGTCTGTCCCTTCCTGTCCGGTCTGGTGATGGCTTCACTCTCCGTTAGCCTGGTGCTCCGGTTTTTTTAAAAAAAAAAAGGCGTTCCCCTCTAGCTGATTATCAAGATCGACTTCCACAAGAGCATGCTCGTAGAGCTGAACAGCTGCTTTCGAGTTGAAACAAGAGACCGTTGCTTTTTTTGATGGAATCAGAAGTACAGACAGAAAAAAGCTAAATCACTGATCTCTCATTAGTTCAAGTCCCGATGACACAACATGTGAATGAAGACTGGTGTTCAAAAAACACACTGAAAAAGCTACAAAAAGGGAAAAAATAATCCAGCCGGTGACCCTGGACCACTACACGGGCAGAACTAAACAGGAATCAACTACAGCAGTTCGCCCGAGTGAACTAGCTTTAACAACAGAAGAAAATACAGAGATGAGTCAGGATTGGAACGAAAGCGAGTAGTAGAGACAGAGATGATGATGTGGTCCACGTTCCCCCAGAGCAGATCAGATGAACACAGACAGACCATGATCCCCACCACAGATCTGCTAGAGGACCTCCTCTCTGTTTCTACAGAACACGAGAGCCCACATCCCAGATCTTCCTTGCAGGCAACAGTGGCTTCTTCAGGGTCCAGGCGTGAGAGGTAATAATCACTGGGTCTCCATTCTCCCCAATTGTTTCAGTTCAGCTTTCGCACGTGTTGCTACTTCGACGTTCCCCCCATCCCCTGACAGGTTTCGAAACAGAAACAAGGAGAGGCTTCATCAGTCAAAGAAGTCACTTTAATTAAAGGCTCATTCTGGTTATTTTTACACTGGGACATATTTTAATGTTCCAATGTTCTGATCGTACTAACAGGGTGAGAACAGGTTTTGGTCGATCCCAGTAGATCGCTCTCAGCCGGCCACCTAGTTAGCGATGAAACAGCAATCAGTCTGGCAACACAAACCTTTGGGTCAGACTGTGCACCGTCAGAGTCTGTCCTCTCAAAGAACTTGTTGTTTACCAGTGACGGGCTCAAAGACCACGGTGGAACGTGAGGCAGTAAATCATCTTTAAGAAAAAGCCTATCTCTGTCTCGTGGCACCACCCTTTAGAAAACTGGAAGCTAAACTTGATCCTTCATCTTCTTTCCTTTCCATATTACCTTTCTGAGTTTGCCCTTCTTCACCTTGCAGTCCTAGGACAAAATCAGAAGATGAAACATCAGGATGAAGCAGCAATTGCGTGGACACAACAAAACAGTTCAGGTTTCATCAAGACTTTGTTTGAAGCTCAGAAACGGCTCAGTGGAATCGCTCTGGATTCATATGACCAGTTTAACTACAGTGAGATTGGAAGGTGAATACAACAGAGCACGAGTCAGAACACTGCTGTCTTAGACTTACAGCAGGAGGAAATATTGGTTTGAATTTGATGGGTTTGTCTTCTGAGGTGGGTGGACTTCTGAAGTGCAGAAAAATATAGAAGTCGGTAGTCTTCAGAAAAATGGTTTTATCCATTTACATCAGAACGGCCAAGCAGTTAATGTAAGATAGTAGAAGCTAATGGTATGGAATATTGTATTTTCGTTTGTGGGTAAAATATCACTCTAATCACTATCTGTGAAAATTTACAACATTCCCACGACACACCTGACTAAGGTTTTGAAGAAAAACTGTGTGGAAGTATTTGACAAACGAATAAACTGTGTTGTTGTGTGTGAATGTTCCACTAACAACTTGTTTAATTGCATGTGAGTGGAAGCACACGAGTTGATGAGAAATAGTGTGTTGAACAGACGTTTTATTTTTTTTGAGGTGTGGTGACTGTTGAAGTGGCAATGTAAATATAATAGACGTACCCTCTAGAAATGTGGTTAAGTCTGATTAAATATAATTGCAGTATTACATCAAATTGAACAATTTGTTTCTTGATATAATGAAATCAGTTTATTCTGAAACAATTTGACCATGAATGCAGCTGGTGTATTCCGTGAAAGGCTCTGATCCTGCCTCTCCTGTTATACATCCTACAGACACTAAGGAACGTATGTTTCTGTTTTGATCCTTTTTTCAAACCTCAGGGCCTCAGAAAGTTGTCCCCACTTTGAAGTGGTGAAAAAATTGGTCCCCATACACATTTAAATTTAAAAAAAAAAAATCCAGTATGTGTGTGTTTGTTGGTTGTTAAGTGTGGAGCTGCAAGGTGTGTGAGTGTTTCAGTCCGGCTCAGTGGAGCATCTGCGGCTGCAGCAGAGAATTTGACGACCGCTTCACACGCTAACAGTCCAAATGAAGTAATAGGAACATTCAGACAAAGTTATGCTAATATGACTGATTTGATTTCAGTGTTTAAACAAGCAACACAGTGGATCAACGTGGACCAATAGTTGCACGACCCGTGCCCGAAGGTTTTTTGAATGAACGGGTCGGCTGAACCTCAGTTTCCTGTGACTCCTTCACATAAAAGCCTCCCTGTAATCTATCTAATTGGAGTGGTTGATTATGAAGAAGTGGAAATGTAGTGTTTAGCAAGTTAGCAGTAACTTGATTCCTCTGATACGGCTGCAGAGTGAACAAGAACGAGCTTGAATACGTGGCTGCTCGTTTCCTGAAATTTGTCACGAGTGTGAGGCGATCTGAGTGATAATCAACGCATGTCAAAGTGTATGTGAGCAAGAACCTGAACCCCAAACTGCTCTGAGTGGTGTGGGGGGTGAAAGTGACAGAGTGAATTAATACATTTTCACTTCATTTGTATAACACATTTTGTAATAAAAGTCGTGAACACAATATGTAATAAACGTTGTGCGTTTTGTAATAATTGTTAATATTGCATCAGTACAGTCGTCCCCTCACGGAAAACGGTTCACCTTTCGTGCCTGCTGTTTTTCACAGATTTTTTTAGTGTAAATTTTGGCATGTTTGTTTTTACAGCGTAGTGAAAATACGATGATTGATTCAATTAAATTAAAATTTGTTAAAAAGGTTTTGGGCCTGGAAAACAGGTTTGTGAATCTCTGGTTTCATTTTACTAAAACAGTATTGTACGTATGTTTGGTAAATCTGCAAAGGTTGAACTTTTGAGAGTTTTAAATAAGAGAGAAAAGGTTGAGAAAATGTTGATGCCTGCTGAGAAAAGTGAATAAAAGTTGGTGGTTAGGGGTTTTACGGCCTTAAAACATGTAAATAATTGTAAAAAATAAAGCTGATGAATAGCAATTGTCATCTATTGCGGTTATTTTTAGACGTATCCCCGTGATTAAACGAGGGACCACTGTAATTACAAAATCCGGGTGTTGCAACCCAGGTTTTTTTTTTTTATCAAGAAATTGTAATAATTTGTGCATTATGTAATAAAGACACCAAATGATTGTCGGTAATTAAAAAAAAACATATAACATCAGAGCGACATTGACTTTAAGCATATCGAATCAAATCAAATCAGATTTATTTGTATAGGTCAAGTCACAAGAGTCCATTTGTCCTCGGAGGCTTTACAATCTGTAACAGGGAGTGACACCCTCTGTCTTAGACCCTCGGTTCCAGTGAGGAAAAACTTAATCAGCAGGAATGAATTTAAAACTAATAGGATGTTGTCATCGTTCCAAATTCTAAATCAAATATACGGTATGCCATAGAGAATGTGGTTTTGAAGCGCGGGGGGGGGAAAACAAAAAGGCACTAAGTGTTACTGGCACGGACATTATCGGTGCACTGAAGGTTTGGAAACGTACACACAGGCAAATCTGGATTATTTAGGAAATAGTATTACGTGAGAGAAAGCAGACAAAACAGGAAAAACAAAACATGGGACAGAAATGTAACATGGTTGCCGTTTAACCTGCATTCTAGGATATGTAAAACAAACCCTCCAGTATATATGAGTAAAAGTAGTTCTACAACAGAGCGGAACAACAAGAAAAAAGGAATCGCTCAATACATCCTGGGATTGTTTACGGCAGTAGACGTATATATCAGGTATCATTAAGTCACGTTAACGTGAGTCCTAACTGAAGTCAAAGCAAGCAGCCAGCAGCAAATCAACAGGTGATCCATGTCAGGGGGAGCGTCCTCTCTGCGTCTGCTTGGTCCGGTGTGTCCCTCTGCGCTTGGATCTCTCTGCTGTCTCTATGTGTAATCTGGCGTACAGGAAGAAGGAGAGCTTCACTCACACTCTCATTTGGAGATCCTCGTCTGACCTTTGAGCCTTTGAAAGCCCAACCAATAACGAATAACTACTTTTAGTTAGTAGTTTTTCTAGTTTAGTATTCTC
>NW_020859765.1:0-2617 GCF_000972845.2 Larimichthys crocea | reverse complement strand
CTCTGCTCACTTAGGTAACAACAGACACCTCTCTGTGTATTACCCCAGAGTGTCTTACAGTTGCACAACACACATAGCTGTTTTATCTTATCATGAATTCTATCACACACACCAATAAACACTTAACACACCATATATGATTGAACATTATTACACATTCTCACAATTCCCATTTTGATCTCTACTCAGAGATCACCATTTCTGGGAGAATGTAAGTCCCTCTTTTGATCTCCTTTTGTGTCTTGTATGCTTCAGTCTTTGGGTTGGTGACTTGGCACGTCACATGCAGGAGAGGAGCGCCTCTTCACCTCCCCCCTTCTGATGATCTTCTTTCTTTGGGCTCCAGGTAGACTGCCCTGGAGCCTAGGATCGCCACCAGGGGATTATTCTGCCCCATTTGTTGGTGGGATCTGTTTCTGAGTCAGTCGACTCAGTGCTCTTTTCTTGGAGATTCGTCTGAATCTCGCTCAAGGAACGCTGTGGCTCCTCGGCTGCTGCGCACTGGCTCCAGTGGAACCAGGTGTCTGGTATATCGCAGCTGCTGTCTTCTCTTCGTACTACACACTATACAGATAAATCTTCAATCTAGATTTCGGTGGCTTACTTCAACAGGCCACTGCCTTACGTTTACACCAGAGACTGGTTTCCAGCAGTGCTGCTGCTTCAGCTCACTTTCCTCTAGCACTCATACACATTTAACATTCATGCATTACCCGGGTGTGTGTGTGTGTGTTTCTATTATGTCAGGGATGTACTAGGAACTCACAGGACTTTTTAATTCTGGTCTTGCTGTCAAAACGTTAGACAGCTCACAGTAATTATACTCAAGTAACTCTGGTCTTGTTCTATTCTGTCTCCCAATGTAAACAAAAAAGAAAAGGAAAAAAATAAAAAATAAAATAAAAAACTTCGGGGGTCCTCAATTTCCCGGGCCTCAAACCCAGCTAAAACAATACCTCGTCAGAATATTGTGGGAGTTGCCACACTCGAGGACACTGGTCTTGTTGTTAGAACGTTAACAACTCAGTTTTCATTTATTTTAAAACGCTGGTCTTGCTATTAGATAACTCACAGTCGATCAGAAACACTGGTCTTGCTATTAGATAACTCACAGTTTTCATTTATTTTAAAATGCTGGTCTTGCTATTAGATAGGTCACAGTTTATCAGAAACACTGGTCTTGCTATTAAATAGCTCACAGTTTTCAAAAAGGCTGGTCTTGCTATTAAATAGCTCACAGTTTATCAGAAACACTGGTCTTGCTATTAGATAGCTCACAGTTTTCAAAATGGCTGGTCTTGTTACTAGATAACTCACAGTTTATCAGAAACACTGGTCTTGCTATTAGATAGCTCACAGTTTTCAAAAAGGCTGGTCTTGCTATTAGATAGCTCACATTTTTCAGAAAACTGGTCTTGTTATTAGATAACTCACAGTCGATCAGAAACACTGGTCTTGCTATTAGATAGCTCACAGTTTTCAAAAATGCTGGTCTTGCTATTAGATAGCTCACAGTTTTCAAAATTGCTGGTCTTGTTACTAGATAACTCACAGTTTATCAGAAACACTGGTCTTGCTATTAGATAGCTCACAGTTTTCAAAATGCTGGTCTTGTTACTAGATAACTCACAGTTTATCAGAAACACTGGTCTTGCTATTAGATAGCTCACAGTTTTCAAAATGCTGGTCTTGCTATTAGATAGCTCACAGTTTACATTGTGTTTTCTCAAAATGCCATCTCTCAATTTACAGACAAGTTACTACTAGGACTTAGGACACGTTTCAATTTAGTGGTGTTCAATGCAGATCAAGTTTCTGCTTACCTTCGTGTTGCCAGCCCGTGTCCTTCGCTTGTTCGTACCTGGTCCTTATTGTCACACCGCGGTGAGATCAAGCTGGGTTTTTGTAATGTCTTGTCATTTCCTGTTTTATTTTGATAGTTAACTCTCCTCTCGTTTCAGGTCACTTGCCCTTCCTCATGTGTCACCGGTCTGATTGTCTTCCCCGCCCTGATTGTTTCCACCTGTTCCCCATTACCCTGTGTATATATTGTCTGCGTCTCCCTTTGTCCTGTGCCGAAGTGTTTCGTCTGTCTCTGCGTGCACCAAAGCCTCGATCCTGAACCAAAGTCATAGCCTTGCTTTTGAGATCTTCTTGTTTTTCCTCGTAAGAGTGATTTTTTGTTGTAATTTCGTAGCCATAGTATTAGCTTCATAGTTCTAGAGTTCTTTTGTTTCTTTCCTCGATAGAGTGATTTTCTGTTGTATCTTCTTAGCCTAGCCCTTTTTGTTTCTGAGAGTTTAGCTTAGTGTTTGTCAGAGCGTCCTTAGTTTATGCCCCTTTGTTGTTTTCCTCGTTGAGAGTGATTTTGATTTTGTTTATTTTTTGATTTACCTAGTTCAGTGTTTTTCCTCTTCGGAGTGATTTTTTGTTTCTCCTTATTTAGGCCTACTTTTATAGCCTCATTCTTTCGAGGGATATTGAAGACCCAAATAAAAGCTTCTTTCCGCCTGAACTCTGCATCTGAGTCCTCATTCGAGTCCCGGCCTGACACTTATGGCCAATGTTTTGTCCTGGTCAGCTTTTGATTACTTAACCAAATCCCGGACGAGCCCCC
>NW_020859764.1:0-530 GCF_000972845.2 Larimichthys crocea | reverse complement strand
ATGGAGGAACATACCATGGGGGTGAGTGATGCGTTTTTTCTTCAACGATTTTAACTATTATGCAATATGGTATATGATTTATTGTGTTTAATAGACAACTAAGCCGAAAACATAAAATAAGTGCACTACATAAAAAAATGATTTAAACAACAAAGATTTGACCTTTTTATTGAACAGTGACAAAGGCAGAGACCTGCAGTTTGTGGGGGATTATCAGCCTCATAATGACGACCTCGAACAGAAAAGAATTCTGCTTTATGGACCAGCTGGTTCTGGAAAGTCCAGTTTCATCAACTCTGTTGGCAGTGTTTTACAAGGCAGAGTGACTGGTCGAGTTTCGACAGATGCATCGCATTTTCAATCTTCAAAACATAATACTGGCTGCAATTCAAAACCGCACCCTCCCAAATATGTTTTATAACAACTGGCACACATCATACTTGTGTGTACACCAAACAGACATTCACAGAGACAACCACTACTGGAGACTTTCAGGTATAGTAACCATGTCTTTATGATTCAATAGTTTA
>NW_020859763.1:0-600 GCF_000972845.2 Larimichthys crocea | reverse complement strand
GTGCTTCAAAAATAAGTCACACCTTTAGTTAGCTAGTGTTAGCATAATGCTAGTTAGCTAATGTTAACATTATGCTAGTTGGCTAATGTTAGCATTATGGTAGTTAGCTAATGTTAGCATTATGGTAGTTAGCTAATGTTAGGATAATGCTAGTTAGCTAGTGTTATCATTATGCTAGTTAGCTAGTGTTAGCATTATGTTAGTTAGCTAGTTAGCTAGTGTTAGCATTATGCTAGTTAGCTAGTGTTATCATTATGCTAGTTAGCTAATGTTAGCATTATGCCAGTTGGCTAATGTTAGCAAAATGCTAGTTAGCTAGTGTTACCATTATGCTAGTTAGCTAATGTTAACATAATGCTAGTTAGCTAGTGTTACCATTATGCTAGTTAGCTAGTGTTAGCATTATGCTAGTTAGCTAATGTTAGCATTATGCTAGTTAGCTAATGTTAGCATTATGCCAGTTGGCTAATGTTAACAAAATGCTAGTTGGCTAGTGTTACCATTATGCTATTTAGCTAATGTTAGCATAATGCTAGTTAGCTAGTGTTACCATAATGCTAGTTAGCTAGTGTTAGCATTATGCTAGTGATCAGCTAACGC
>NW_020859762.1:0-15815 GCF_000972845.2 Larimichthys crocea | reverse complement strand
TGCGTGCTACATTCCTCCTGAGTGGTTCCAACCCGTTCTGTGCTGTCTGTAATGACCCCCCTTAGCCTGAGTGTAGAGTGCGCTGCCACATTCATGGTCTGCTTGTTGTTTCAGTATCTTAGTGAGAACGGCGTCGTTGCCATCGTGCCTCAAAACCAGAGAAACCTGCTGTACCCGACTGTCGCTAGATGCTTCCGCTGCCAGATCGGTAAACAAACAACGACACAATCTACAACCTGACAAGACAAACAAGACACGATACAACGATACGCTAGTATACAAATGACACGATACAAACAATACGCTAGGAAACTACATGACAGCTTAAACAAGAACGATACAACGCTCGCTCCGGATTACAACCTGACACAACGCAACAAGACACGATCCAACGATACACTAGATACAACAAGACACGATACAACAATCCACTCGATACACAAGGACACGATACAACGCTACCACGATACACAAGACCGATACACAGACCCGATACAACAAACCACTACGATACAAACAAGACACGGATCACAATTACCCCACTACGAACACCAAGACACGATACAACAATCCACTACGATTACACCAAGACACGATACAAAACGATTACACTACGATACAACACAGACACGATACACCGTATACACTACGATACAACAAGACACGCTTACAACAAGACACGATACAACGAAACACCCGATCACCAAGACACGATACACACAATACACACGAACAACAAGACCACGTACAAACAAGACACGATTACAACAATACCCTACGAACAACCAGACACGATAACAAACTGACAGATTAACACCAGGACACGATACAACAATACGCTAGGATACAACATCATGACACGATACAACAAGACACGATACAACAATAGCAGGATACAAACATGACACGATACAAACATGACACGATACAACAATCGCTCACTATACAACCTGACACAACGAACAAGACACGATACAACAAGACACGATACAACCTGGACACGCTTACAACAAGACACCGATACACGACCCGACACAACAAAGACACGATACCACCTGACAACGATACCACCTGACACGATTACACCCGCATGCTAGGTACAACCTGACACTCTCACCGATACCACTCGTACCAATCTGACACAAAGCAACAAGATACGATACCACTACGATACAAAACCATGACACCAATGATATGATACGATACAATATGACCACAATACAACATGACACGCTAAATCCTTGACATGTACCGCAAGGAACGATACAACGATACGTTACAATACAACCCAAGACACGTGATAAACAATCAGGCTAACAACACGACCAATTTACAACCTGACCGACACACCAAACACAACACAATAAATCTTTGAGTGACCTTGTTTGTTTGTCTGTAGAGGTGAACCTAATAAATAGTAAAACTTAATAATAATAATAATAATGATGATAATAATGTTGCTATATGTTTGATAAAACAGTCATCCTGATGATTCAGCAGTAAGACAGCGGGGCCTTTCAGTTCACTCAGGTTCCTGTTTTTTTCTCAGTGTGTCAGATTCCAGATGGCCGGTTAGGCCTCTGGTCACAGTCCAGATGGGAAAGAGACGCTTCAAATTCCGCTCCCACCCACACCACCAACACCACCTTCAGTTCAGACACCACACTGTCCTCCACCTCCCTCTGATTTCACTATCTGCTCTCATTTCAAACAAACAGGAAACAAACAAAAAAAGGAACTACAGAACCTGTCAACGATAAATATTTATTAGTTAATGTCTCCTCTCTCTCAGATGACTTTGGTCTTTCCAAAAATCATGACGATCAGTTGACCATGAAGACCGTCGTGGTACCCCTGGGACTGCGGTGGTCCCAACCTCTCCTGCCACCTGTACACTCAGTCTGCATCCTGGAGGATGTTGTTGTAGATGCTGTAGTTAGGATGGGTCGTTTGTAGTTGTAGTGTAGTAGCTGTCGTAGATGGTGTAGTAGTAGAAGTAGTTAGATGGATTAGTATATGTTTAGTAGATGGTTATAGTATCGTAAGTAGATTGTGTGGAGAAGTAGTAGCTGGTGTAGTAGGCTGTCGTAGATGGTGTAGTAGTAGAAAGTAGTAGATGGTTGTCGTATCTGTAGTAGACGGTGTTTTTGTAGTAGCAGTCGTAAGTAGATGGTGTAGTATCTGTAGTAGATGCGTGGTAGAAGTAGTAAATAGTCGTAAGATGGTACGTTATATGTAGTATGGTGTGGGTCGACCCCAGTAGTAGATGGTTTCTCGTAATTTGTAGGCGACGGTGTGGTAGAAGTAGTAGGATGGTTGTAGTATCGATAAGTAGCCGTGTGTTGTAGTAAGAAGTCGTAGAGTAGATGGTTGTAGTATCTGTTAGTAGATGGTTGTGGTAGGTAGTAGAGTAGTAGATGTTATTCGTGTTTATATGTAGTAGATGGTTTTTATAGTAAGCTGTATTAGTAGATGGTTGTAGGTAGAATTAGTAGTAGATTGGTATAAGCTCTATGTAGTAGATGGTGTGGTAGAAGCTAGTAGATGGTAAGTTATCTGTAGTAGATTGGTGGTTGTAGAAGTAGTAGATGGTATAGTATCTGTCGTAGACGGTTTGTAGTTGTCGTAGAACGTAGTAGAGCTGGTGTAGTATGCGTAGTAAGATGGTTTTTGGTAGTAGAAAGTAGTAGATGGTGCGTTTAGTAATGTAGTAGATTGTGTGGTTAGAAGTAGTAGATGGTATAAGTATCTGTGTAGTAGATGGTGTTGGTAGTAGTCTTAGCTGTGTCTTAGCTGTACGTAGATGGTGTGTAGAAGTATAGATGGTTGTCGTATTCTGTAGTAGATGTGTGGTGTAAGTAGTAGATGTGTAGTCTCTGTGTAGATGGTGTGGTTAGAAGTAGTAGTAGATGGTTTATAGTATCGTAGTAGACTGTGTGGTGTAGAAGTAGTAGTAGATGGTGTAGTATCTGTAGTAGATGTGTTGTGTAGAAGTCGTAGGTAGATGGTTTCTAGTATCTGTCGTCAGATGGTTTGGTAAGTAGTAGTAGATGGTGTAGTATTCGTAGTAGATGCGTTGGTAGACGTCGTAGTAGATTGGTATACGTTATAGTTCTGTAGTACGATGGTGTGGTAGAAGTAGTAGTAGTAGAGATTGGGTATATTATCTGTACGTAGGTGGTGTTGTGGACGTATCGTAGATGCGTTATAGTATCGTAGTAGATGTGTGGTATAAGTCGTAGTATTGGTATAAGTCGCTTGTAGTAGCTGGTGTGGTAGAAAGAGTAGATGGTATAGTATCTGTCTTAGTGGTTTGTGGTATTAGAGTAGATGGTTTCTTTAGTATCTGTAGGTAGATGGTGTGGTAGAAGTCGTAGTAGATTGGTTATAGTATCTGTAGGTTAATGGTGTGGTAGGGAGAAGTAGTAAGATGGTATAGTCGCTGTAGTAGATGGTGTGGTAGACGTAGTCGAGGTATGTGTCTGTAAGTGATAGGTGGTTAGTATCTGTAAGTATTGAGTGGTAGTGGTGGTAAGTAGTAGTAGTGGCTAGTATCTGTAGTAAGATGGGTGTGGTGAGTTCTGATAGGTATGGTGTTGTAGATGTAGTCTGGTAGAAGTATAGTAGATGGTTGTTCTGTAGAGAGGTTGGTAGTAGTTAATGGTATCAGTATCTGTTATAGATGGTGTGGTAAGTTGTAGGGGTAGAGTAGTATAGAGTGGGTAGTATAGTGGCCGTGATGCATTCCGCGTTGCACTGTAGGACTGTTCTCAGTACTGTCCATTGGTAGCTTCTGTCAGCCATGCTGCTACCGGCCTCCTCGCCTGCAGCTCCAGAGATCCTGCGGGGGATGCCTACGGCCCTGAAGTGGAGCATGTGTCGGTGGGCTCATCACTCTACATCCTGTGAGTCATCACCCCCAACACACACACACACACCACACACACAACCACACCAACCACACCACCACCACACAGGTGTGGTTGTGATGTAAGTAACTGACTCATAGTTTATGGACTTCTGTCCATCTAACAACATTATTTTAAACAGTGGTGACAATAATGTGGGACCATGCATCTTTAATGTGCTCCCATTCAGGCGTAATGAAGCCTTCAGGATTGACTGTGTTCCACCATCTGGAACTCTTCCCTCTACAGCTGGAGACTGACACATTGTCTCTAAGCTGACAGTGGAACACATTCCTCACTGGACATACCTCTTCCGAAAAGCTGGACATGACACATATGTCCCTCTACAAGCTGGACATGGCACATCTGTCCTCTACGAACTGAGACCGTGACACATCTGCCCTCACGCTGGAACTGATGCTGTCCTCTACAGCTGGACGCTTACATCTGTCCCTCTACAGCTGGACATGACACATCTGTTCCCTTACAGCTGGAATACACATCTGTCCTCTACAGCTGGACATGACCATCGTCCCTCTAACGCGAGACCATGACACATCTTCCCTCAGACTGGACATGACACCATCTGTCCCTCTACACTGCACATGACACATCTGTCCTCTACAGCTGGACGTCACATCTTGTCCTCTACAACTGGACTACCCATCTGTCTCTCTACAAGCTGGACATGGACACATCTGTCCCTCTAAAGCTGGACTGACACATCTGTCCCCTCGAGCTGGACTGACCACATCTGTCCTCTAAGCTGGACATGATACATGCTTGTCCTCTACAGCCTGGACATGACACATCGTCCTCTACAGCTGGGACATGACACCATCTGTCCTCTACAGCTGAATGACAATCTGTCCCTTCTACAGCTGAACATGAAACATCTGTCCTCTACGCTGGACATGACACATCTGCCCTCTACAATGGACATGACACATTGTCCCTCTAGCAGCTGGACATGATAAATCTGTTCCTACAACTGACATGCACATCTGTCTCTACAATGCGGACATGACAACCTGTCTCCCTCTACAGTGGCTGCCCAGACAGGCGATGGACAAATCTGTCCTCTACGCTGAGACATTGTCCTAAACTGACATTGACACACTGTCCTCTACAGCTGGACATGACACATCTGGCCCTCTACAGATCCTGGACTGACACTCGTCCCTCCTACAACTGGACATGACACATCTGTCCTCTAACAGCTGGACTGCACATTCTGTCCCTCTACGCTAGACACGTACGTGGACATGACACATCTGTCCCTCTACAGCTGGACATGACACATCTGTCCTCTACAGCGGCCTGACACACGGCCTAGGAGTTACACATCTGTCCCCTACGCTCACATGCTCTACAGGGCATGACACAGTCGCGACAGCACTGAACATCTGCTCACAGTGCTGACATGACACAACAGATTTCCAACACCTTCTGCTGCATTTCTTTATCACACTGTACACTTCCATGTTTGTTCCCTCTCTCTGTAAGTCGCTTTGAATAAAAGCTAAATGACTAAAATGAATGGCAGCCACATTATAAACCTGAACCATTAACTGGTACCTGTACCATTATGGATACCTGTACCATTAACTGGAAGTACCTACCATTAACTGGAGTACCTGTACATCCTGGTAACTTACCTAAACTGGAGTCCTGTGCCATTAACTGGAGTACCTGTGCCATTAACTAGAGTACCTGTACCATTAACTGGAGTACCTGTACCATTAACATTATAAACATTATAAACATGACTGGAGTACCTGTACCATTAACTGGAGTACATGTACCATTAACTGGAGTACCTGTACCATTAACTGGAGTACCTTCTGTACCATAACTGTACCTGTTCCTCAGATCTGTGTGGTTCGAGCCCTTCTTTGACCCGAGGGGGGATCAGTTACATGTACAGCCGCATCCTGAACTGTGACTACGAGTTTGTGTCTCCATGGTGGGACGAGGTTTCCCTCACGCCAAGGACTTGGTGAGGTTCCTCCTCCACTTCGTCGTACATGTCGAGTCATTTTACTGACAGACTTTGTCTCATAAATACGAAGAGTCGTCAGGTGAGAGTTCATCTGGACTTTCTGACTTCTCGTAGTACTACAGGGTTTATTTGGACCTGTCATTTGGATTTGGACTGGACCTGGACCTGTTTTAAGTTGACTTAAGACTGAACTGAAACTCCATCTGTGATGACGTCAGACTTGTTGGAATGTCTCGGATTGTACGCTTGGTCCGACCTGTGCCACGTTACCTGGAGCCGGTTCCTTGTTGGCAGGTGTTCTGAACTCAGTCCTTTCCCCTTTGTCCGTCTGCAGGTCAGTAAGCTGATCGTTCTTGACCCTCACAAGCGCCTCAGTGTCCGGGAGGCCCTGCAGCACCCCGGGTTCTGGGCAAAGCCGCCCGGTTCTCCCATAGGACACGACCCAGAGGAAACTACAGGAGTTCAACGCTCGACGCAAACTGAAGGTGAGGACAGCATCTGAGTGTTGATGACCACTGAGAGAACAATAAAGATGGTTCTCCGTTGATGTCGTAGAACCATTGACGTTCCATGAAGAATGTTCCTGAAGGCACCATAAACTTTGCTCCAAAGATGGGTTCTTTAAGGACACCGTGTTTGTTGTGCTGTGTGGACCAGCTGGTCAGAACCTCTTTTAACATTTTCTTTGTGTGTTGGTGTCGCCGGCTGCCCTGAAGGCCGTCCTGGCAACCAGCCGGATGCACGATGCGGTGGACGTCGCACAGGGCTCCGCGGCGTCGTAAATGACAGCTGGAGATCCCGGCTCGGGGGACGTCCAGCAGAGCAGCCTGCAAGCCAAGATCCCCGCCGCCTGACTTGTCAAACAACCCCCGCCCCGACCCCTAGTCATTTACACAGACAAAGAGTGTATGCGGCCCTGCCCCACAGCACCAGCAGCGCCACAGGAGGACGAATCAAGGCCCACTCCGACCCAACGTGCTGCCGAGCCCCTCCCTTCCAGCACCCTAACCACCCAGCTCTGATATCCACCCCCCAGGGCCCCGCCCCCACCAGCAACCGCGCGGGTGACGGGCTGCCGGACAAGCGTCCGTCATCCCTAAAACCGTGGCTCAGCCCGGACTGCCGCAGAGAGCTCTCCGTGGTCGATCCCCCTCCAGGGTCGGCCCACCACGCTGGGCGCCTCCAAGTCCCAGCAGCCTCGCAACGGCTCATGCGGGGGCGGACCAGCACTAGCCACTCATTGCCAGTGATCACCTGATTCAACAAGTTCAGCCTTCGGAACATTACATGAGAGATGGGACCAAGCTAATCCAGAACCCAAAGAACCTGTAAACCCGAGAAACACCCAGAGCTTCAACAGCAACCACGACATCTTCCACTGCTGCTAATGCTACGCTACATGCTAACAGCTCATACTGACGTCTGCTGGTGTTTCACTGTCGACACGCGACCACCGAACAAAACAAAACATCGAGACGCCGCCGCCGAGGGTTTATTCTGAAACTCAGAGTTCTCAAGAAACTTCAGTTGTCTTTAAGTATTAAAGTATTTAGTTACTTCTTCAGGTATCTCGACAGGTCGACCACGAGTCGTGTTAGCTAAACGCTAAGTACAAAAGTACAACGAGTTTTTCTTTCTAAAAATAAACGAAGCAGTTTCAAATTAATTATTATAAACGGTTCAGTAGCCGCTCTAAGCTAACGTGCTAAATTTAAATTGATTATCAGGTGAAAGTTAAGCGACGTGTTCGTTACAAGAAACACGTGAGTTAGCTGTTCGTTACATGAACACGTGAGTTGCGTGTTCGTTACACGTGTGAGTTAACGTGTCGTTACACATGAAACACGTGAGTTAGCGTGGTCCACATGAAACACTTGAGGTTAACGTGTTCGTTACACATGAAACAGTGAGTTACCACGTGTTGTTACACATGACACATGAGTTGTAACGTGTTCGTTACACATGAACACGTGAGTAACGTGTTTGTGTGTCAATGACAACACGCCGTAATGATTGACAGGCTACCGTTCGAGTCAGCCAGGTGAATGTTAACAGAGTCGTAGCCCAGTTACGTCGCCTTGCAAGAAGGGAACGTGTTCGTTAATGATCCTGAGTGCGGTTCGTTCCACACGCAGTGCGCGCCCAAACCCGTCGCACTTGGCGGTTCGTCACGCACACGACCAGGACGACGTGAGGCCCCCTCCGTTAGCGTGTTCGTGTCTGTTCTTGTTTACCTCAGAAAAATCTTGATGTTTAAGCTAACCTTGTAACGATCTCTACTGAGCGTCCACGTTTCTCGACGACCAGGACTGACCCTCTACATGGTGTACGCAGTTCTGCCCGCCTGCCACCAGTGTTCTACACGTTCGTGGGCTCGGTCACGAGTTCTGGAGATCACGTAGTCTCGGTCATGGCACTCTCGGATGTGGTTAGCTTAGTTAGCATAAACACTGCGACGAGCGGGGGGGTGGAATGTTAGCCTAACCTACAAAACCTTTAAAAGTCGACTGTTTGATGGTGGAGGGAGGGGTGGAGGGACGGTGAGCGGGACGGGTGGAAGACACAGATGGTTGTCAAAAGAGACAGACGGACTTCATGTCCAATCCTTGTAGATTCTGATCTGAGACGAAAAACAGACAATTTGCTTTGTTAAAAGACGAGGTGGCTGTTGTGGGTGATGATGGGGGTATTGTAGCAGACGTGCGATGGACGAGGCAGAGCTTCAGAATATGAAGGTTCTAAACCGCAGAGGGGATACAGTTCACCCTCCTCCTCCTCCTCCTCTTCCTCCTCCTCCCACCTCCTCTCCCCTCTTCTCCTTCCTCATTCTCCTCTTTTTCCCATGTGTTCGAGCAGCTGTCAGACTTTGCGGAGGAGAAGCGGGAAAGTTTTTTCCTTTTACTCTTCACTGTCGCCTGCTGTAGCTCTGCTCTGTAGTGACGTGACGTGAACGTGAGCTTCTAGTTAACACATCGTTGTTGTTTACATTTATCAGCTGAGGATGATGATGGTGTGAAGATGATGAAGATGATGGTGATGAAGATGATGATGAAGATGATGAAGATGATGATGGTGATATGATGATGGTGATGATGATGGTGTGTGATGATGATGGGTGGTGATGATGATGGTGTGATGAAGATGATGATGGTGATGATGATGATGATGATGATGGTGATGATGATGATGGTGATGATGATGTGATGATGATGATGATGAAGATGATGGTGTGATGATGGTGGTGATGATGATGATGGTTGCTGATGATGAAGCTGAGTGGTGATGATGGATGATGAAGATGATGGTGATGATGATGAAGATGTGGTGATGATGATGTGCGTTGATGATGATGATGATGATGATGATGGTGATGATGGTGATGATGATGAAGATGATGGTGGATGATGATGATGATGATGGTGATATGTGATGAGAAGATGATGGTGATGATATGATGATGATGATGTGATGATGATGATGTGTGATGATGATTATGGTGATGAAGATGATGGGTGATGATGGTGATGAGTGATGCTGATGGTGATATGTGATGATGGTGTGTGGATGATGGTGATGTGTGATTGATGAGTGAGATGATGGTGATGATGATGATGGTGGATGATGTGTTGATGATGCTGATGAAGGATGATGATGATGATGGTGATGTGTGATGATGGTGATGATCTGGATATGTGATGATGTGTGATGATGATGATGCTGAAGATGATGATGGTGATGATGATGGTGTGATGAGATGATGATGATGGTGATGATGTGATGGTGGTGATGATGGTGATGATGATGATGACGATGATGATGTGATGATGATGATGATGATGTGATGAAGATGATGATGAAGATGTGATGGTGATGGATGGTTGATGATGATGATGGTGCTGATGATGGTGATGATGATGATGATGAGATGATGGTGATGATGATGGTGATGATGATGATGATGAAGATGATGGTGTGTGATGATGATGAAGATGATGATGGTGATGATGATGATGATGATATGATGTGGTGATGATGGTGGTGATGGATGATGATGATGTGGTTGATGATGATGATGATGAGTGATGGTGTGATGGTGGTGATGATGATGATGATGGTGTTGATGATGATGAGATGATGTGGTTGATGATGATGATGATGTGATGGTGTGTGATGGTGATGATGTGATGATGAAGATGATGTGGTGATGATGATGATGATTGATGATGTGGTGATGATTGATGTGTGATGTGATGGAGTGTGGTGATGATGGTGGTGTGATGATGATGATGTGTGATGATGTGGTGATGCTGATGATGTGATGATGGTGATGATGATGATGGTGATGGTTGATGATGGTGATGGATGATGATGATGGAAGATGATGGGTGTTGATGATGATGTGATGATGATGATGTGAAGATGTGATGATGTGGATGATGAAGATGATGATTGATGATGGTGATGATGGTGATGATTGTGCTGATGATGAAGAAGGATGATGGTGTTGATGATGTGATGATGTGATGATGATGATGATGATGGTGATGAAGATGAGATGATTGTGATGGTGATGTGGTGGGTGATGATGGTGAATGATGATGGTGATGAGATGATGGTGGTGATGGTGATGATGAAGATGATGATGAAGTGGTGATGTGTGATGATGATGGTGATGATGACGATGGTGATGGTGATGATGGTGATGATGGTGATGATGATGAAGATGATGGTGATGATGTTGATGATGGTGATGATGATGTTGATGTGATGATGATGATGTTGATGATGATGGTGATGATGATGATGAGATGGTGATGGTGATGATGATGATGAAGATGATGGTGATGATGATGAAGATGATGGATGATGATGGTGATGATGTGTGATGTGGTGATGATGATGATGAAGATGATGATGGTGTGATGATGGTGATGAGAATGATGATGAAGATGATGGTGATGATGATGTGATGATGATGGTGATGACAATGATGATGGTTGATGATGATTGATGGTGATTGCTGATGAAGATGATGGTGATGACAATGATGATGGTGATGATGATGATGATGAAGATGAAGATGATGATGAAGATGATGGTGATGCAGATGGTGTACATAGTTAGATCAGCTTAGTCGGCGTACAGACCCCCTAACCGAAGCCGTCCTGTGTGCTCTGATCTGCGACCACACGTTCTACCTCTTTTTGTACGGGGGCTTCCAAAAACCACGAAACCGCTCGACGACGACCCGACGCCACGCCAACACAGACACCGAGTCCAATCCAACTCGTGATGCCGCTTGTTCCTCTTGGTCAAATTGTGACCATGCGGAGCGTCCACTGACTTTAGAGAGGTCAGACAGGTGGACAGACAGGTGGACACACTGATGGACGAGGACTGAGACACAGAGACAAATCTACGGTGGCCCAGATGGTCCAAACAGAACTGATTTATCAAATGTCTCATTAACTCTGAGCCAGGAGACAAAAAGTGAATTTAGATCATATTTAAATATTTAATGAAGACAAACTGATGTCCTCGACCAGGCCCTGGTCCTGGTCCAGGTCCAGGTTCTGGTCCAGGTCTTGATCCTTGTCCTTTTTGTCTCAGCCATCATAGAATACCTGGCTCATGAAGATGAAACACATTTGTCCCTGAAGGGCTTTTCTCTTTAAAGAGGAACCAAACCTGGACTGGACCCTGAACCCTGACCCCTGCTGGACTGGACCCTGAACCCTGACATCTGCTGGACTGGACGCTGAACCCTGCTGGACTGGACCCTGAACCCTGACGGGCTGGACCCTGAACCCTGACATCTGCTGGACTGGACCCTGAACCCTGACCCCTGCTGGGCTGGACCCTGAACCCTGACCCCTGCTGGACTGGACCCTGAACCCTGACATCTGCTTGACTGGACTGCTGTTACATGTACCTGCAGTCACCACCAGGTGTCTGTACCTTCAGGTTAAGCCCCGCCCTCAGAGATCTGGTCTAATTCATCAGGCTGAGGCGGCACCTCCGTTATCTCCATTAGCGTCACTCCCCAGTGAAGCTAAACACTTTAACTCCACCCAGATTCTACAGCTAGACCAATCACACGGCAGAGGGTGGGGCAAATGTTTGACGTTTGGTTCCTCTTTAAATGAGACGAGTGGTCCTGAGTGCGGCGGTGTTTACCTGTCCACAGGTGTGAACTTGTTGCCAAATGAACACACTGATGAGTCGCTGTCACGGTGAAAGCATGCATGTGTATGTTTGATTTACATATTCTGTACAAACATGAATATTTTCTTCTATTTATCTCAGCTCGGGGGGGGCGGGGTGGTGGTCCAGGTGGGCGGGGCTAACCTGTAAACGGTGTTTGTTTTGTGTTTGAGTGAACTCGTACTTTTTTTATTTTGAAGGACGACATATAAACTGACGTATCTGCATGTATTATTTCATTTCTGTTGATCATTAAAGACTTGGAACTGAGTACATGCCAATCAATATCCACAACAAGCCCCTCCCTGTCTGACAGGAAGTAAACAGAACTTCCTGTTTGATGATTCTGGCTCAGCTCGTGACTTTTTCAGCTTTTATTTTGAAATGGACAGGAAACCTTTTTACAGGTTATTATAAAAGTGGAATGCGGCCGCAGTCATGTCAGGGCTTGAACCTGCGTCCTCTGAGTCACAGTCCGTCCCCTGAACACACTCTCTGTCTGTACACGTGGTCCTCCTGGACCGCCCCGCACCAGAACGTGGATCTGGACCTCCAGTCTGCAGGCGAGACTTCAAACACAGAGGTGGTGCTGTAGGCTCCGCCCTCCTCTGACCTCGTCCAAGACACCTGTGATGATGTCACAGCGGTGTCGTTGACCCACCACAGGACGTCCTGAACAGGTGAGTCAAACCCAGACAGGAGGCAGACCAGCAGGTGAGGAGACCCGGGATCCTGAGAGACCAGAACCTGGACAGACGGACCAGAACCTGCCGACGCACATGGACAGAATAATGAGAACACACTTTAATAGCTACACACACACACACACACACACACACACACAGTCTCATGTTCCGACCTCCCTGCTCCTCATGTTCTCCTTCTTCTTCTCCTTGTTGGTCCACGTTGACCAGCAGCCTCGTGCCGTCACTGAAGCTCATGGAGAAGGAGACAGACGGCCGTCTGGGCAGAGAACACACACACCAACATCTAGAACACAGACAGAACCATCGACCCAGGTCCAGTCACACTTCAGTTTGTCCTCTCTGGGCTCCTGTAGCAGCGACGTGTGTGTGTGTGTGTGTGTGTGTGTGTAAAGTCTTAATGAATGAATGTGAACTAACCTCAGGAAGAAGATGAAGATCTGAGCTGCGTTCATCCTGATGAAGATTCTGTCGTTAATTAAGTTCTTCATGACGTCATAAAGAATTATCCTGATCAAATTCATTCAATTATGACGTTAAAGAAACATCCATATAACCTTTTAGAACTTTATATAAACGTGTCTTTAACTTTATTAAACATTCATTATAAATGTGAATATTAAACAAATTATAAATTGAATATTAAACAAATTAAATGGGAATATAAAACATCATTATAAATGTGAATATTAAACATTCATTATAATGTGAATAATTAAACAATCTTATAAATGTGAATAGTAACATTCATTATTAAATGTGAATATAAACAGCATTATAAATGTGAATATTAAACAGTCATTATAAAATGTGAATATGAAACAATTAATAATGTTGAATATTAACATTCATATAAATGTGAATATAAACATCATTATAAAGTGAATATTAAACAAATAGAAATGTGAATATTAAACAATATAAAAATGTGAATATAAACTTCATTAGAAATTGTGAATATTAAACATTCATTATAAATGTGAATATAAACATTCATTATAAATGTGAATATTAAACAAATTATAAATGTGAATATAAACATTCATTATAAATGTGAATATTAAACATTCATTATAAATGTGAATATAAACATTCATTATAAATGTGAATATAAACATTCATTATAAATGTGAATATTAAACAAATTATAAATGTGAATATAAACATTCATTATAAATGTGAATATTAAACAAATTATAAATGTGAATATAAACAAATTATAAATGTGAATATTAACATTCATTATAAAATATAACTTTGTGAATATAAACATTCATTTAAATGGAAATATTAAACATCATTATAAATGTGAATATAAACATTCATTATAAATGTGAATATTAAACATTCATTATAAATGTGCAATATAAAACATTCATTATAAATGTGAATATAAACATCATATAATGTGGAATATAAACATCATTATAAATGTGAAATAAACATCATTATAAATTGAAATATAAACAATTATAAATGTGAATATAAACATTCATTAGAATGTGAAATTAAACAGGCATTATAAATGTGAATAAACCATTCATTATAAATAGTGATAGTAAACATTCATTATAAATGTGAATATTAAACATTCATTATAATGTGAATATTAACAATATAAATGAATATAACATTCATTATAAATGTGAATATTAACAAATTATAAATGTGAATATAAACATTCATTAAAATGTGAATAGTAAACAAATTTAATGGAATATAAACATTCATATAAATGTGAATATTAAACAAATTATAAAAATGTGAATATAAACATTCATGTATAAATGTGAATATTAAAACAATTATAAATGTGAATATAAACATCAATTAATAAATGTGAATATAAACAATTATAAATGTGAAATAAACATCATTATAAATGTGAATATTAAACAATATAATTGGATAAAACATTATATAATGTGAATATTAAACAAATTATAAATGTGAATATTAAACAAATTATTAAATGTGAATATAAACATCATTATAAATGGAATATTAAACATAATTAAAATGTGAATATAACATCATTATAAATGTGAATATAAACATCATTATAAATGTGAATATTAAACATTCATATAAATGTGAATATTAACAAATTATAAATGTGAATATAAACATCATATAAATGTGATATTAACAAATTATAAATGTGAATATAAACTCCATAAATAATTAAACATTCATTAAAATGTGAATATTAAACATTCATTATAATGTGAATATTAAACCATTATAAATGTGAATATAAACATTCATTATAAATGTGAATAAACATCATTATAAATGAATAACATTATAAAATGGGATAACATTTATAAATGTGAATATTAACATTCATTATAAATGTGAATATAAACATTCATTATAATGTGAATATAAACATTCATTATAAATGTGAATATAAACATTCATTATATATATAAATATCTGAAGTATTCTCTCACCCGTCGTTCTGTCGTCTGAAGCTCTGTGATGATCCTGATGAGAAACTGGAGACTGAAAACAAACTGACCAGCAGAACGTTGACAGAACACTGACAGAGCGTTGACAGAACGTTGGCAGGACGTTGGCAGAACGTTGGCAGGACGTCTCCAGAGGCTCTGGGATCAGGCCTTCAGTTGGTTCAGACAGAAAAACAGGAAACTTTCTGTGAAATCCACAAACTGTCAGAATGTTCCTCAACACAACAACAACGTTATTTTGAATTAGTACAGAAGACCACACATCTGTCTGTCTGTCTGTCATATATAGATAGATAGATATACATTTAACTGTACACACACCTCTCTGATTACCCTCTCTCTCTAACTGGACCAGTCTCAGCGATGATCGCCTTCAGCTCGGCTCGGCTCGGCTCAGCTCGGTTCTTTTCGAGGTTTCTGTTAAAAGAACTTTTTCTTGTTCTGTGTAAATAAAAAGAGTCAGAAGAGCTGAAGGTGTGATTTAATGATATATGAATAACATTCAACTCAATATAGATTTTTT
>NW_020859761.1:0-3311 GCF_000972845.2 Larimichthys crocea | reverse complement strand
ACACACACACAAAGTACTGAAAAAGAGAAATTAAATAACAGCAACATTTTATGGCGAACATTTATTTGTCAGAAATGACAACTGGTTAAAATAATTAGAGAGAGATTAAATGTTTGCAGACCTCAAATAATGCAAAGAAGTTGTCATCAGTCAGTCAGTGGAGAGTGGTTTTCACCCTTAGGCTGTTGGTCTGTAGCTTTGCGGTTGTTGTTATCTGCAGCTTCACCTTCTTCTTATGAATCACAGAATAAGGATGGAAGTAATCTGACACTCAGTGTATCTGGAGTCAAATTCCTTACCTCCATACCTGGCCAAAAAAGTCATTCAGATTCAAAATTTCTTTCTGCATGAGCAATAGTTATTTTTTTTATTTTAGTTACAGTTACAACTAGTACTGTTCTTGCCATACAGATAAATCAAATCAATTTTATTTGTATAGCCCAAAGTCACAAAGTACATTTGCCTCAGAGGGCTTTACAATCTGTACAGGGAGTGACACCCTCTGTCCCTCTGTTCGAGGGAGGAAAAACTTGCCCACAAAAACCTTTAACAGGAAAAAAAGGTGGAAGAAACCTCAGGAAGAGCCACAGAGGAGGGATTCCTCTCCCAGGACGGACAGACGTGCAATAGATGTCACGTGTACAGGACTCAACACAGACATATTGTACAATTACAATGACTGACAAAATGACAATGAATTACAATGAATGATAAAATGTCTATAGTCTAATCCTATGGCAGCATAACTAAGGGATGACCTGAGCCAGCCCTAACTATAGGCTTTATCAAAAAGGAAAGTCTTAAGTCTACTCTTAAAAGTGTTGACTGTGTCTGACTCCTGAACCCAGAATGGTAGTTTGTTCCACAGAAGAGGAGCCTGATGTCAGGCCCAGAACAAAGCGGCACACGAACTATGTTCGTATCTCCCGGAGATTCTGGTGGCCATCTATGGAGCGGGAAGGTCCTGGAGTACGTGAGGCTTTGCTCGGTCTTTGCCCGAACAAGACTTCCTTCAGTGAAAAGGATGGGAAACTTTGCTTCAATTCAACCCTTCCCCATCCCTCCAAACCCTGGTCGGTCTCTCATTGGACTTTCGTACGGGGCCCCGGTGTCACAAGGTTAACACTGCGATTGCCTCACCAAAGTTGACAGGATTTTCTAAGATGGCCCAGATTCATAGCACTTGCCCTAAGCACCCCACAACGCCAAGAGAACCGCGGATCCTGTAAACCACGTTGTCAGAGTAACAATGGAATCCCAAAGGATAATTGTTTCAGACCGGGGGCCCCTGGCAGTTTCATCTCAGGGGTTCTGGAGGGAGTTTGCCGCCACTGTAGGAGCCACAACTAGCTTAACTCCGGCTACGCATCCAGAGCTAACGGCCAGACCGAGCGCCTTAAACCAGCAGCTGGAAACCGGCCTCCGGTGTCTTGGGTGGGGGGGTGTCACAGAACCCCTCTACATGGAGCAAAACACCTGCTCTGTGAGTAAGTGAATCGCACAATACACGGCCCACCTCAGACCACAGGTTTCTCACCCTTCAGTGTGTGTATGGCTATGACCCCCCAGTTTTTTCCGGACCAGGAACAAGAGGTCCACAGGGACCTCCTCACGGCCGCCCAGATTCGCGGTGCCGACGCATATGGGCAAGCCCGCCGACAAGTCCTGCTCCGCCATGGGGAACGGGTGAAGCGAGCGGCGGACAAGAAGGACCCCCGCGCCCAAGGACCAACCGGGAAAGAAGGGATGGCTATCCACCCACACCTAAAGACTTAAGGATCTGTCCGGAAATTGGCAACCACGATTCGGGCCCGTTCCCAATCAACAAAGAACTGTTGGACCATCAGCTGTTCGCCTTCGTCTTCCCCGGGTCCCCTCAGAGTCCATCCCACATTTCACGTCAGCCAGAGTCAAGCATTACCGCGAGAGCACAATGGTTCAGGCACCCCCACCCCCCCACCTATCCAGAGGTCGTTGAGGGCGGTCCGGTGTACAAGGGTCCTCAAACTACTGGCAACGCCGCTCGGTCTGGGCAAGACAATATCTTTCGACTGGAGGGTTATGGACCAGAGGAGCGCCATGTGGGTCCCCTCCCGATTCTCTTAGACCGACTCTCAGCGAGGACTTTCCCATAGAGAATACCCTGACCAGCTGGTCCGTCAGGAGTCGGCCTTGAAGGGAGTGGCACTGTCACACGTGGTGAATGGCAAGCTGGTTTTGTTATGTCTTGGGGTCTTGGTCATTTCCTGTTTTATTTTGAAAGTTTAACTCTCCGCCTCTCGGTTCAGGGCTTGCCCGCCGCATGGTGTCACCAGGTCTGATTGTCTTCCCCGCCCGGATTGTTCCACACCTGTTCCCCATTCCCTCATGTGTGTGTATATTAGTCGGTGTGCCTTTCCCCCTTTGTCTGTGCCGAAGTGTCTTCGTTCTTGTTTCGCGCAACCCAAGCACTTCATTTTGCCCTCCAAGCCATGTTCCTTGTAATCTTGTGTTTGAAGTTTCATAGCCCTTTAGTTCAAGATTAGAAAGTTTTTTTGTAGCCGTGTTTTCATCCTCGGTCGTTGTCGGTTTGTTGGTGTTCCTTTCCTGTTTGATAAAGTTTTTTTCATCTCGCGTGATTGATTTTTGTTTTTCAAAGCCAGTTTAGGGTGATTTAGGCCATAAAATAGATGATTTCTGTGTCCTCCTCAGTTTGAGAGTGTTTTTTGTTTGGTAACTTTATTAGATCTGTTCCGTCAATTTTGGTGAGCGTTTTTCTTTCTAGTTCAGTGTTTTTCGTTTTTTCCAAGGGATGTAGTCAGAGGTTATTAGTTAGAGTTAGAGTGCGCTTAGTGCCATTTTTGTTGAAATTTTTGCGACGTGTGTCAGCTGCTCGGAACAATAAAGCTTCTTTGAAACTGCCCTCTTCCGCGACTGAGTCTGCCGCTTGTTCGGGGCCTGACTCCAGGCTCCTCTCTGTGGAAGCAAACACCATTCTGGGTTCAGGAGTCAGAACACATTCCCGGTCAACCTTTTTAAGAGTAGACTTAGACTTTCCTTTTTTATAAACCTATAGTTTAGGCTGGCGCAGGTCTCCCTTAGTTATGCTGCCCATAGGATTAGACTATAGACATGTTATCATTCCATTGTAATTCATTGTCATTTTGTCAGTCATTGTAATTGTAGCATTGGTCTGTGTTGAGGTCCTGTACCAGTGACATCTATTGCACGTCTGCTTTCGTCCTGGGAGAAGGAATTTCCCATCCTCTGTGGCTCGTCCTTCTTCCGAGGTTTCTTTTCTTTCTTTCGTTCGTCTTCTGTCTATCTTCTTC
>NW_020859760.1:0-765 GCF_000972845.2 Larimichthys crocea | reverse complement strand
AATGAGTATCCAGACTATATTCATCTATCAGACCAAAAACATCCCCATACACACCACCCCAACTCACTCACTCACTCACTCACTCACTCACTCACTCACTCACTCACTCACTCACTCACTCACTCACTCACCATGTGAACCAACTCTCTGATGAAACATGTTGATACAACATATCTGTATCATATCTTCACACAGACTAGACAGGTGTCTGTTATGTGAACCCACGCAGACCCCATATATATAGCTTGATGTTTGCCTTGCACTCCTTTTACTCTGAGCACAATGAGTAGGCGACTGACCAAGCGGTTCTCTGTCGAAGAGGTTCTGGCCCAGGTTAGTGGATATGATGAAGAGGGCACTGAAATCGAACCAGAGATAGAGGAGGATGTCTCGGAAGTGGAAGACAACACAGTTTTTCATCCAGACTTTGAGGAGACTGAGCAGGCACCTGAAAAACAGGTGCCAGTCCCAGAGTGGACACTTGTTCTGGTCTTCAGAAAAAGTAGAGCGAGAGTGGAAACATCATAAAGATGACGCCAGGGCCAACACGGTATGCGACATCTCGTGTGGATGACATCAAGTCCATCTTACAACTCTTTTTACCAGAGTCCATTGAGGGAATTATACTGGAGATGACCAGTAGAACCTGGAGGGGAAGCGTGTGTTTGGGGACACCTGGAGAGAAATTGACCTGGTAGGCCTCCAAGCCGACATAGGTCTGTTGATTTTAGCAGGAGTTGTCACTCAAACAATGAGGCTACAAAA
>NW_020859759.1:0-6816 GCF_000972845.2 Larimichthys crocea | reverse complement strand
TCTTAAGTCTATTCTTAAAGGTGTTCTTAAAGGTTCAGTGAGGCTGGGGTGCTTGCTAATGAGTGCTTTTGCAACACTGCTGAAGTCATCGTCGTCAGGATAAGCTTTGAAACTGTACATTGTTTCGGCAAGCTTCTCAAGTATGTCGTGTTTCATAGCTCGTGACGGATTCAATGGGACACGATCTCTCATGAATAAGAGATCTGCCTGTCTCAAATTTTTTAAAATCAGATATTCTTAAGGACATGTCATGCAATCATGCAAAAACTGAAATAATAGGACAGCTTGATTAGGGATTAAGCACATGATTGTAACAATCTTAAATTAAAGTAAAGTGAGATTTTGAAACACCAAGAGGAAAGACATGGCTGCATTTACACGTTTATATATTTATTTGGCAAAAAGATGAACAATTGTTTACTTTCTAGGTAAGAAGGATGAACTGGCCACCTGGACTTCACTGTGTTGACCCTGTAGAGGCATAGTAATAGCATAGTAGTTTTGAAAATATTAATAATACCAAAAAAGCTTTCATAGCAGCAAAGAAAATGAAATTATTCTCTACTGGGCAGTGGGGAAAATATATTCTTAAGGCACAAATATAGCCAGCAAGCCAGCCAGTAATGTTACTGTAACTTAACAGTATATAATAATAGAATAGAATAATAATCATATAGTTATAGTCATATGTGCAAGGTGTGCATACATACATAACTGCCAATATAACAATCTGTCCCACCCACACAACACATATATATATATATATATACACACAAGATATGATATAATATGATATATAGTATAGGTATAATATATGCATATAAATACTTGACTATACAAGATATACATACAATAGATGATATACTATGAGTTGAATGTGCAAAAAGACAAGAATTTTGTGTAAATATGATATATAATATCAATACAGTTAATATTAACACATCACATATGATATGAAGTATATGTTCCAGTATTGAAGCGGAGTGTTTGTACATGGTACACAGTGCAAAGGAGACAGGTAGCAAAAGGTGACAGGTAGTAGGTAGGTAGGTAAATATTCTTGATTTAATAAAAAAAGAAAACATACATCAATATGATTATGATAATTGATGACAAGCAGGCTGAGAACCAGAATTACTAGCCATCTCTGTGAAGTCCTTTGTGTCTCAACCACCAAACTTTCACCTGACATGTCAGCCATCCTTCAATCCAAAGAACAGCATCACTGCTCCCTCTGAATGCAATGTTCTTCACATTATAGAGTTAGAAATACACACAGTATTCTTGTGTCAATTTGTGTTATTTGTTGTATTTGGCCCTGTGTGTAGTGAATCTGTCTCTGTGAACTCTTTTACTGTGTGCTTCATGTACTGGACAAAGGGGCTGTGGTTGACATAAAAGGGACATCATTTATTTATGACAGCCAACATGAAACTTGTGGCTCACCTACTGGTATACTAATGTATCCAGCCAAAGATGTGGTCAACAAAAGAACCCTTACTAAACTAGCTAAAACATTATAAAACAAAAGAGAAACCTAAAGCGCATAGAAATATATCCTACTGTAAAAATGTCCCTTACATGTCTGCTAAATTTGATCATACCGATGAACATCAGAATCCCAGAATGTTGTTTTTCAAATAGATTTTTTGTTTGTTATTAGTGTGAATGCTGAAGCGCCAAATACATTAAAATCTAATCTTTCTACAAATTTACAGAAACATTTGAATATCAAATCAAAATCAAATCAAATCAAATTTTATTTGTATAGCCCAAAGTCACAAAACACATTTTGCCTCGGAGGGCTTCACAATCTGTACAGGGAGTGACACCCTCTGTCCTTAGACCCTCGGTTCGAGTGAGGAAAAACTTGCCCACAAAAAACCTTTAACAGGGAAAAAATGTGGAAGAAACCTCAGGAAGAGCCACAGAGGAGGGATCCCTCTCCCAGGACGGACAGACGTGCAATGGATGTCACGTGTACAGGACAAATTAACACAAACATATTGTACAATTACAATGACTGATAAAATGATTACAGTAACAGTGGAACCTGTGATAGAGATAGAGAGACACAGATGCACAGCAGCAGCAAATCATCAACTAACTATAAACTGTAATGGAGATATGGTAGCAATAATGACTAGTAATAATAGTAATATGTACTGGACGTCATGCAGGACCACAGCAGCAGCACAGAACCTGCTGGATGGGAGAGCACAGGAACTCCGGGGAAGAAGTTTAGTTAGTAACATGCATACATGACTGCATCTTCAACCAATACCATGCCTGACTAGGCATAACTCTGAAAGAGACAGACAGAGAGAGAATTCAGCTCATTCAGTGCATTATGGTGTGTATTTTACTCATTCATACCTTTCATACTTTTCAAAATATTCAACGTTTTGCACAAACATGTTTACATTAAAATAAATGGAACAAACTTCAAATCTTTTTAAAAACCTTCAACACTTTCAACTTCCACTACTTCTTGTACAGGCATATGCTACCCCACGACCATTGCACTCCTCCAATGAACGACACCTGACTCTGCCACCCGTTCATTCAAGGCAATCCAAACTCTTCTCTTTTGTTGTTCCCCGTTGGTGGAACACACTGCCAGTTCCTACCAGAGCAGGGGCGTCCCTCTCTACCTTTAAAAAATCTCCTGAAGACCCGGATCTTCAGAGAGGACGTCCTCTCTTAGCGCTACATGAAAAATCTAATCCTTAAGAATTGTCAGAAGCACTAGCGTTTCTTATCGCACTATACCTTGATTGTTCCCTTCTCTGTAAGTCGCTTGGATAAAAGCATCTGCTAAATGACTGAATGTAAATGTCTACATACTTTTAGTTACAGACTTCAGTTTTCAAACTTGAAACTTTCTTATTCTTATTTTATTTTATTCTAATATTCTACTTTTTTTCAATATTTCACACTTTATTACACTATTCTACTTTTTTTTTTTTTTAAATTTAGCTCATTTAACATTTTTGCATCAGGCATTTTAGCAGAAGGCATCCACACAACATTTTCTGCAGTTTTCTAGTTACATAATTTCTTGCCTATTTTTCATTACATCAGGGAGTTGATCTATTTAGAGGGTATATGGTTGGACTGAAATGAGTAATCGACAAATGTCCTTTAACTATTTCGCCAGCTTAGAAAGCTCTGCAGAGGGTATAAATAATTAGTGTGGATGCTGAATCAGGGTCCACACTATTTCTTCAAAGTTCTGAAAAAAAGTAAGTTCTTCAAATCTTTACTGTTATTCTTGCACTTTGTTTTACCTAACTTCTACATACTTCCTACAGAAACCATTCAAATATCACAATGTTCAGCTTATTTAAGACATGATGGCTATTATTTTACTCATTCATACTATTTAAAATATTCAACTTTATCCATGTTAAGATTTTAGGTACAACCTTCAAATTTTTCTACAAACCATCAACTTCCACTACTCCCACATATTGTGCTACAGAAACCATTAAAAATGACCATGTTAAGCTTCACTACATTATGGTGTGTATTTTACTAATTTATACCTTTCATACTTTTTAAAAAAAATTTTTCCTGTTAAAGTTTTACTTTAAAAGGAACCTTCAAATCTTTCTACAAACTGTTCAACTTCCACTACTTCTACATACATTCAGCTATAAACTTAATTTAAACTTTAAACTATACACAAGACTTTGTACTATTACACTTGTATTCAACTTTTAATTTTTTTTAAATGATTACAGTTTAACTTTGATGCTTTTTTTTTAAAACTTCTACTGTTTTTCAGAAGGCATTGATGCTACATTTTCCACAGGAAATGCCGATTTCTAGTTTTATAATGCAGTTCGAGGAAGATTCTCCGCCATCAGATGGTGTTATCATTAAGGACAGCTAGCTCCGATGAGCCAATATGCTTAGCAGTTCACCAAAACAGGAAGAGAAAAAAAATAAATTACAACCAGTGAAGTTAAGTCAAAACTGCCATATATACAGGACATACAGATTGAAATCTTGTTTCTCTCACATATCCCGGTACAAAACTAAGCAGTAAACATGAAAATATAAAATATATAAAAGTATGAAGAATATGGCATACAGCAATTTGACTTTACATTGTGCAATAAAATAAAATAAATATGGAATGAATGAATTTACTCATACAGCTGTATATTGTTTTGAAGAAGAAAGAAACTGCACCAGAGTTCAAATCCAGCTTTCACATAACCCAAATGAACCACACCAAGGAGGTAAACGCTTTAGGTTCAATCAGACTAAACATGGCTGTTGTGAACCTGCCTTAATATCTTGTTTTGGGATCAAAAATAGTCAATGTGCTGTACAGTTAGTGCAACTACAAATGGGGATATATCACATTTACATGAGAAATTAAGAGATACTTTATTATTAATCCCTCAACAGGGAAATTCTTTTTACACTCAGTTTTATTTACATGCATTTTAACCCCGAACACACATACAGTACAAAGGCTCATAGACATGCAAATGTGGAGAGAGATGGTGGAGTGATGGGCAGCCCCCCTGAGGAGTGCCCAGTGAGCAGTTGGTGCCTTGCTCAAGGGCACCTCGGCAGTGCAGGTGAACTGGGACCTCTCCAGCTATCAGTCTACCTGGGCAGCCCCCCTGAGGAGCGCCCAGCGAGCAGTTGGGGGGGTTTGGTGCCTTGCTCAAGGACACCTCTCCAGCTACCAGTCCACCTTCCATATTTTTGGTCCATGCTGGACTTGGCCATCCTCCTGTTCCCAAGCCAAGTCTCTATGGACTGAGCTACTGCCGCCCCCCTAAATTACTTGAGAACTACACATGTATTGTGATTCTCTTCCTCTAAAGTGAATGCCAAATGGACATGTATTCACATAACATGCATGTGTGCTGCTCATCAGGAGTGATGCATACATGCTCTTCCTATACAAAGCATTCATGATGATACTAAATTCATCCATACACACACACACCCCGATGTCACAGTAATCTGCAATTTGGGGTTGTAGCAGTGACATGCGTGTCACTATGGAAAAAATAAAATATATAATAAACAAAATAATAAATAAATTAAATGGTTATATTTATCAAATGGTTTGAACTATAAACTCATTTTCCATTTTCCGTTTACATAGGGGGAAGAGACGCACGGCATAGCAGCAAGTTGAGCCTCACCTTGGATTGCGCAATCCCTAGCCATGAACCTCACAGCACGTTACTAGGTATCTTGTCCCAAGACACTTCGACTAGAATGGAGAAGTTGGGAAGTTGGGAATCTAACTAGCGACCTTCCTATTACTAGGCAACCAGTTTACCACCTGAACCACAGCCACCCTTGTCCACAAACAACAAGGCACAGAAGCCACAAAAAACACAAGCCCACAATGTTTTTTAATATAAGTCCATTTCCTTTTAAAGGAGCAGTAAAACATGAGTTTCCCGCTTGCCTCAGCCTTTCATCTGTCCTCGGGGCCCTCTGTGGCTCTGCCCCAATGCACTGTGGCCTGCTAAAAGCTAAAAACATTAGGGCGTTGCCGGAAACCACATGCATCTAAAACCACCAGCAGCAGCCCAGGAGCATTACAGACTTTAATGTAGAGTTAATGTACCTCATGGTGTAAAACACAATTATATTTGTTTCTTCACGAAGAAGACAGAGCTTGGAAACTTCAGTAACTAAAAAATGTATGGCTGTTTATTTTTTCAGTTTGTTTGCTCATCAAGAATCTTAAAGATGCAGCCAGAAATAGTTTAAGTACTGCTGATCAATACAAGTTGATCAATGGTAAATGCGCTTTTCTAGTCTTCCAACCACTCAAGGTGCCTTTACACTACATTCATACATAGATTTATACAATGAATTGTGCTAATGGCTCATCAGAAATGCTGTAATTATTCACTTTCATTCACACAACAGAGGACACACTGGGAGCAATTTGAGGTACAGTCTCTTGCTCCAAGACAATATGCAGAATGGAGGATAGGACCACCAGAGGAATGGATGACCTGCAGCTGCATTTCCAAAAAGGCAGAGCACGGTGTCGGCCAGCTGCTGATTTCTTGCCTCATGCCTTGTTGTTGTTATGATACTTTCATGATGTTTTCTGAACAGGTAGGCAAGACAAACATCCCTAGACTATGACAGATGACAGCATATTACCACTGTCTGTGGGTTTTCTTACCGATTGTTCACATAAGCTTTTCAGTAAAGAGTTCCTCCCCACAGCAAGGACTAATTATCTGTGAAGTATTCAGTTATAATAAAAAGTTGCAGACAATCAGCCTTCAGTGGCACATAACTGCTGTAAACCGTTGTAGCTATGTTGCTAAAAGAAGGTAATTTTCTGGCTCACACTTGCTCGTTTGTGATCGACCCTGCCTCCAGCCCCAGAGCACACATCTTATTGGATGAAGCAGTATCACAAATATCACCTGGAGGATCCACCATAAGCATTTTAGCATTACGAAAAATGTCTTACTATAGGCCTGCAATGCAAAAAAAAAAAAAAAAAGTTGTCAGAACTTAAAATTGTAAGGCAACAAACTTCAGGAGCATTTTAAGTTAGGAAATTCAAATTAACTGTTTAAGTTTTGCTTTTAAGTTTGTTCAACTTTCATTTATAAGTTATCTCAACTCACCTAACCCTAGCTTAAGTTGTAGTAACTTATAATTTCCTGAACTTTGAATTCTTATATCTACTAACTCCACACAAGTTGTAGTAACTTATACATACTTATATACTATTATTTCACATTGTCACAGCTTTAAATTTTCATCTGTCGGAGTGGTTAGTGTTAGAGAGTAATTTTAATC